>NC_072384.2:39100647-39403677 GCF_028885625.2 Pongo pygmaeus | reverse complement strand
GATAGGGGAAACCACCCCCATGATTTAAATTGTCTCCCACCAGATCTATCCCACAACACATGGGAATTATGGGAGTACAATTCAAGATGAGATTTGGGTGGGGATACAGAGCCAAACTATATCAGAAAACATCATAGTAAAACAATTTGAAAGCAATATCATTATGTATTATCAAGGATTGACTTTGTATTTTTTAAATTGCATATTCAATATAATTAAGTGCCTACTGTGCAAAAGCACTGTGCCAGGTTTTAACCATAATCGTTATATTTTTCACATTTCATTTCAAAGGTTTCGCTAAGTCTCAGGCAAAACATAGCAGGGTGAACTTGAAAAGACTTCTTGTGCTCTTTTATGCTATTAAAATAAATTACACTAGCAATGTTGAACAAACTTCCACTTTCCATTGAAGAGAACCATGCTGTTGCATAATATCTGTCCTTGTAGCCTTGTAGCTGAGTTGTTCTCTCTCTCTCTCATACAAAAGAGGAAAGAGTTAGAAACCAAGGTTTCTATCTACTTTGTCTTTAAGTATATGAGCAATAAAAAATGCGCTCATGAGGAGGAAATAACAACAGCCTACCAGGCATTCTTCAGTATACTTTGAAATTCTCTCCACTATTTTCTCCCAGTTGTTTAATCTGGAAACAATTTTTTTTTTTTTTTTTTTGAGACAGAGTCTCTCTCTGTCGCCAGACTTGAGTGCAGTGGCACCATCTCGGTTCACTGCAACCTCGACCTCCTGTGTTCAAGCACACACTTGAACTCCTGCCTCAGCCTCCTGAGTAGGTGGGACTACAGGCAGTCACCACCACACTCAGCTAATTTTTTTTGTATTTTTAGTAGAGACGGGGTTTCACCATGCTGGTCAGGCTGGTTGTTCTTAAGATATCAGGAGAGGATGGTCTCAATCTCTTGACCTCGTGATCCGCCTGCCTCAGCCTCCCAAAGTGCTGGGATTACAGATGTAAGCCACTGTGCCTGGCCCAATTTGTCGTTTTTATTATTCCCAGTTTTTAAGAAAAGCTGAAATAATGATTGCATCACTATGAATTTCACTATTATTCCCTGTAAACCAAGCATATGGGAAAGATGGTCATTAAATGATATCTAATGTAAGTCCAAAGATGAAAATTATGTGCAGGGCTAAATAACTAGTCTCATTCACCACCATCTTGACTGGGACAAATATGTGTAACAATTTTTTTTTTAATTTTGGGGCTATTGAATGAAAATGACCTAGAAGCATTTTTTGTTAGGAAAATAGCGTGTTATCTTATTAAATAAAGCTTACAAAGAGCTATAACGTTAAGTCCTTTTTATGGACATAGCAGACTTGTTTATTAGAAAACTCACATAATTTTTATTGTTACCACTAACAGAGTTTTTATTGAAAAAATAAAAATTTCCCCAAAACAGAGGTTGTAATGTTTGCTCAACTGATTTCTTAAAAGTCAAACATAGTTAGAACCGTAAATATCTTAGGAAACAGAAACTCTACAGAAATCATGTTAAAACAATCTTGTCATTTGGTGGAATCACAATGCATGTCATTAACAAATCTGTTTTTCTTTAAAATAACTGGAATTATCATGGATATCCTGGTACTTTCTTTAAACCAACATAAGCAGGTTCTAGATTATGAACAGGATACTTAGATAGCAATCCTGTGTAGATTTGTGTCTTTGGTCCTTTTACTTAAGCACCTTGAGACCTAGTCTCCTCACCTGTTGGATTGGACACTGTCAGGTTCTACCCAGATTGCCTTGGATCCTTTACCACTTTTGTATGCTCTTTTCTGCCCTCAGTGTTCTTTAATTTCTAACAACCTGCATCTCTGCCTGTCTTTATGAGATACTATACAATTTGTAAAAATATGAACACCCAAAAGTGCATGGGAATTTATGCGTCCCTGATGTGGCCCTTAGCCAAAGACTACTCCATGCAGAAAAGTAAAGTTTCAGCCTCCTCATTCTAGGTGAAATAGAGTCCGAGGTGTTATTTACTCCCCAGACCTCCCCTTCATGATCAAGTTGAGGCTTGGAATTTTGCCTGAGAGCACATCCTTTCTTGGCTTCTTCTTGTTTCTATCTCCCCCATTTCCTTACCAATTTTCCCTGAGAGCACTTCCTTCATACGGCCCCTGCTGCAAATTCTCATCTAAGTTTTTTTTTTTTTTCTAGAGAACCCAACCTAAGGCACCTATAAAATAAGATGCTGGGCTGAGGTCCCCTTCTTCTTTAATATTTTATAATCAAAATGTAGGTGTATATAAGACGGAACATATTAGTATGCTCTATTCATTGCTAGTGAACAAAGAGCAGTGACAGCAACACCTTCCAATCAACTTGATCTCTATGTCATAGAGATGAAGCTGCAGTTGCACTTGTACTTACCATAATATTCATAAAATTTAAAAGGGCATGCTGCTTTGGTAGGGTATCTGTTTATATGAAACTTTTATTTGGATTCTTTTGAAATTAGGGGAAAAAGAAATTGTGTATGTAATTATCCAAAATTGATGCTAAATTATCTGAGGTTGAAGGAAAACAGATTTTCTATGTAGTTTTCACATACTGGTTATCAAGAAGAAAGAAAATAATGATAAGCATATGTGGGCAGCTTTTTTGTTTTCTGTTGTTTTGAGTTGTGATGTTTTTGTTTCTTTAAAGAGGAGAACTGTAACAATTTACTATCAGAGAAAAGTGTCCATTGACTAGAACACAAAGGCACAGTAGGTGTGTGCACTCATACGGTTACCATCTAAATGAAATGTGGAAACATAAAGTCAGATTTTAGTTGGACTGCATAAATGAGAGCAGCTTCTTAGAAGTGAGTGGTGATATTTAGCCATCTGAGGCAGTCATCTCCGATATTTTTAGTACCAGGGACTGGTTGCATGGAAGAAAATTTTTCCACGGGGGTAAATGGGGGGTGGTGGTGATGGTTTCAAGATGATTCAAGGGCTTCAAGGGCATTACATTTATTGTCCACTTTATTTCTATTATTACTACATTCTCACCATAATGTAGAATCAGTGGGAGCCCTGAACATTTTTTCCTGCAATTAGACGATCCCATCTGGGGGTGATGGTAGACAGACGGTGACAGATCATCAGGCATTAGACTCGTGATTTGCATAAGGATGTGCAGCATAGATCCTTCCCGTGCATAGTTCACAATAGGGTTTGTGCGCTTGTGAGAATCTAATGCCGCTGCTGATTGGATAGGAGGCAGTGCTCAGGCAGTAATGCTTGTTCATTGCTGCTCACCTCCTACTGGGCAGTCCAGTTTCTAACAGGCCATGGACTGCTACCAGTCCATGAACCAGGGCTTCGGGACCCTGATCTAAGATATATATGCTCACAGTATATATGATCATATTTATGATCCTGATGTTCAGAAATGAAAGAAGAAAAATATATCAATAATTTAGACACCATACATTTAGTTAATATAGGATGAGTGTAGAGCATTCTCATAATAGTTTTCAAAGAATTATTTTCTCAGGTTTGTCTAACAATTCTGAATATTCAAAGAAATAATTATGATGAGCTGGATAACTATAATGCAGATAGTTTCTATTTATTTAGTTCTTACTGTCAGGCGCCTTATAAAGCCCTTTACCCCTATTATCTAATCCTATTCTTTCAACAATCTTATGAAGTAGGTATTATTTATCTCATTTTGGTTTAGAGAATTAAATTCGTTTATTCAATAATTTTTTTTTTGAACTTCAACTATATAAATATTATGCTAGTCCTTGGTAATCAGTGGTAAAGAATACAGATGCGGCCCTTGTTCTCATGTGGCTTACAGTGCAGTAGCTACAGTTGTCCTCATCTAAGGAATAGTGGTTTTGGAATTTAAACCAGATCCATCATTTGCTAAAGCTTATGATCTTAAACATTATGTTATATTTTGAGCAAAATGATAATTGAAATTCTACAATGGGCCACAAATATATTTCCATCTAATGAACCCATGATAGAAATAACCATTTATGAGTTTAAGATTATCTATTATTTTCCTCTTGAATCAAAGTGCAATTGAAATAGTAGATAAGAATATTAGTTGGCAAATCATGAGGTCAGGAGATCGAGATTATCCTGGTTAACACGGTGAAACCCTATCTCTACTAAAAATACAAAAAATTAGCCAGGCGTGGTGGCGGGAGCCTGTAGTCCCAGCTGCTCAGGAGGCTGAGGCAGGAGAATGGTGTGAATCTGGGAGGCGGAGCTGGCAGTGAGCTGAGATCCCACCACTGCACTCCAGCCTGGGTGACAGAGCAAGACTCCATCTCAAAAAAAACAAAAAACAAAAAATCAACATTAGTTGGCCAAGCGTGGTAGCTCACGCCTGTAATTCCAGTAAGTTGCGAGGCTGAGGCCAGCAGATTACCTGAGATCAGGAGTTCAAGACCAGCCTGGCCAACATGGTGATACCCCGTCTCTACTAAAAATACAAAAATCAGCTGGGGGTGGTTGTACACACCTGTAATCCCAGCTACTTGTGAGGCTGAAGCAGGAGAATTACTTGAGCCCATGAGACGGAGGTTGCAGTGAGCCAAGATTGCATCACTGCACTCCAACCTGGCTGACAGAGCAAGACTCTCTCTGAAAAAAAAAAAAAAAAAAAAAAAAAAAAAAAAAAAAAACATAGCCTGTAATCCCAGCACTTTGGGAGGCCGAGGCGGGCGGACCACAAGGTCAGGAGATCGAGGCCATCCTGGCTAAAAAGGTGAAACTCCGTCTCTACTAAAAATACAAAAAATTAGCCAGGCGCGGTGGCGGGCGCCTGTAGTCCCAGCTACTCAGGAGGCTGAGGCAGGAGAATGACGTGAACCCGGGAGGCGGAGCTTGCAGTGAGCCGAGGTGGCGCCACTGCACTCCAGCCTGGGCGACAGAGCAAGACTCCGTCTCAAAAAAAAAAAAAAAAAAAAAAAAAAAAAATATATATATATATATATATATATATTAGTTAAAGATTGATGCTACCTTGTTCTCTTCAGAATTTAAATATTCTATACAAAGTCCAGGGATTTTCCCAGGGCCTCATAATTAGGAAAATGAACAGAAATGGAAAGCACTATTGATTCTCAGTCTACTGCTTTTTACCAAGGAGGGTTGTTGCTCGTGTGGTTAAAGTATTTTGTTTTCTTTTATTAGATAATGAAACCCATGTATGTCATTTTTTTTCCCCCAGACAGAAACTCTGGGCAATTTTTGGATCTCAGTTGCAAAACTTTCCATTTCATTGATTTTCTTAGTTTAAATATCTTCTCTTCAAAAACAATTCCCATTTTATTTGTATGATAAATAGTCCCATTACTATGTTTCTTTCTTTGTAAGTTCATTTACACAGAATAATCATAGTATGGTATGTCACAAAGAGCCCTGGACACCGCAGCATGACACAACAGACTTTGAATTTGGGGGCTATCCTTTATATATTCATATAATTGACCTTGAGACATAATTACTTAATCTAGAAGCTTCTTTTCACATTAAAAAGAAATGGAGATAATGAAATATATATAATCAGTTTTTGTGAATAATTGGTATTTGGTTATATATGTAAAGTTTATAATAAAATTAAAGAATCCAGTTAATTCTTCTAGTATCAGAGTACCTGGCATATGATAAACATTCCGTGAATAATAGCAATTATTTATATATGAAATTGTGGCAAATAATGATTCACTGTTCCCCATATCATTGAGGTCAAACATGAGAAAATACTATAGTCAGACTAGGCAAGTTAGAAATCTCAGTGTTTCTCGTTTGTCATAACTTAGCTGAGTTTAACAATATTGATAATACCTCATGCATATTTCCAATAATTTGAGTATTTAAAAAATATTATTTTGAACTCAGTGATAGAATTGGCTTTTAGCTTTTCTCAAGTATTTTGTCTTTATTGATCATTTACATTCCAAAGTAATAAAAATATTTCTTTATTAACACTGCACTTGGAAAAATGTTCTACATTTTTGAGCAATATTGAATAATGGGAGAAAAGGCAAAAGCTTGGGACTGATTTTAACTGAACAGGTAAAAAGTAGATTCTAGAATAGATATATTTTGTCTTCATATATATTTCTAACTGAAATAGAAACAATGTAGTTCTTTCTATTCCAGTTATTTTTCTGCATATACTCTATGTATATTCTAAACATTGTTCCAGTTCAATAATTATGCACTTACATTATCATTATTTTTGTATTTGTACAAACTTTGTGCACATGAGAAGTTCTGTTACATGTATATAATGTGTAGTGATCAAATCAGGATATTTAGAGTGTCCATCACCAAGTACTACACTTTTTTTGTTAAGTATAGTCACCCTACTTTGCTATCAAACATTGCATTATCTTATCTTCATCCGAATTACTATTATTAAAATGACAAAAAAAATGGATGCTGGTGAGGATGTGGAGAAAAGAGAGCCCTTCCATATAAGTGTGATTTTTTTTTACATAAGCATTAGAATTATTTTATCATTTTTCAAATAAAATTGCACTGGAATTTATATGATATGTATACAACTTAAAGACTAATTTTTCTGAGAGTGCATAATGTAACTTTATTTCTAATAGATGTTTGTCAGTATCTCATGGTAATCATGAATACAAGAGAACACGGATGGGAATCATTGCTTGTAGGACAATCATTTCCAAAATGGGATTATTGCTGTGATCCAAACCATGTTCTGAAGTTCTCTAAAGATCCCATGGAGGTGTTTTGGAGGATAACACTGACCCTAAGAAGGCAGGATATTAAAGAGAGAGTGTGTGTGTATGTGTTCACATGAACAGATCTTCATTCAGATAAGCTCTGCTTTTATCTGCTTTGTTTTGCTTCACACTATATTTTAATTGAAGAAAAGTCTATATGATTGATGAATGGATTGTAGACTAAAGAGACGTCTTTAGTTATGTATTATAACACTTTATACTTAGTTGACCCTGTTCTGTTCTTTTCATTCTTTTTAAATGAATAACTAAATAAAGAAATAAATCAAAGATATGGTCATGATACACTGGTGGAGCATAGTGGAGGGATTAATAAATGTCTTGACCAAATCAAGATGTCCATTCCTCAAAATAAGACGAAACTCAAAGATCAAATTTTAAAAGTAAAATTTAAGGTGAGCTCATAGATGTCTACATTTGGCTCTGAAATTCCAATGGCAGAGATTCAGGATTTGAATCTCTTAATGTACTGTGAAGCAGCAGGGAAGATGCAGCTTAGCAGTAGCATATCTAAAAAAAGATATCAGAAATTTGAGCCAATTAGCAAGTTTCATGTGAATCATTAGTAGGTGGTAATTATCAAAACATCAATTGTGACTTTAGAGTCTATTGTTACACATATATTAAGTGAAATATTTGGTACTAGGCAGATAAATCTGTAGAAAGTTGTTTTGTTCTTTATATAATACCTGAAATGAGTTATGAACAAATTGGTTTGTTGCAGAGAACAGAAATTAGGTACTCACAAGAAATAAAGGAGAATCTAAACCTTATTATGTAAGAGTAATTGAGAAAAATAAGAATATTTTGCTCAGAGAAGAAATGATTCAGAGTGAACAAGACAACTGTTTGTAAATATTTGAAGTGCTGACATGTGGCTACATGGCCCCAAGAATGCAAAAAAGGACCAGGTTTTTGATGCGACAGAGACATGGATTTCAGCACAAATAAGGAAGCACGAACAGCCAGAGCTATTTGAACATGAAACAAGCTCTCTCAGGAGGTAATATGTAGCCTGTCACTGGAACTATTCAAATGGAGGCAGGGGACAGCCACTTCAAGAGGGAAACTGTAGGAGAGATTCAAGCATAAGAAGTAGCTAAATTAGACTATAGTTAATGTCCCCATCTGAACCCAAGTTGGGTTTTTTATTTTTATTACCAGAAGTTTTTTTTGTTTTTTGTTTTTTTCTGAAAACCTAGTGTAAATTAAAATTGGAGTTTTTTCAAATAGAAACTAAAAACCCGATGTTAAAGAGGGAGAGTGAAGGAGAGTAATAGTTTCACTGTGCTTTGTTCAAGTCAGGTAGAAATGATTAACTGAACTTGAAATGCATAGAATAGATTGGGGACAAAAGGGAAGGGACAATTAGAAAAGAACAAATACACATCAAATATGTCTTCATAGATATAAGAGTTCTCATGTGAAGAAATGTGTTTAGGTTAATTTTGTGATGACTATGAACATTTCAGAAAATGAGATTTATACTCAATATAATCACCATGTGAACCTATGATATATTTTATAATAGATTGTTTCATTCAGAAGCATATTTAATGTTTATAAAGCTATTATTACTAAAATCAGAATAAATAGATTCTAATTCCTGCTTCCCTTCTACCTAGCTGTGTGATATGAAATATATCTGTTGCCCTCTCTTGGCCTCAATTTCTTCACATGTGGTGAGAAGCAACTTAAAGTAAGTGACAGCTAATTTTCCTTCCAGTTCTGAAATGCTAAAACTCAATGTACAGGTGCAAGTCTGTTTTTGCTAACTCATTCCCCTAAGACCCACTTCTATCTTTTCTTTATTATGTCTAACTCCAGTGATGATTATCATCTTGTTTCAGAACCTTACTGTGATTGCCTGCTCAGAAGTCCAGTGAATTTTATATCAACTTGATTTGGGGACCTTTAAACCCCATTAGTCAGTCTGGCAGAACTGTTTTGAAACTTGAAAGTGACTGTTGCTCATTTGTAGTGTCCTTGGGGATCCTTATGTGAAAGACATTCAAGTAAGGTAAGGTACTTTAAAAACATGACTCAAATGCAATTAATGACTGTTGAAACACCCACACAAAGCCCTTTTGGAAATTGAAATAAAATTCATGGTTTTGACATGCTATGACCTTTTGATATGATGTTTTCTACACTATCTTTTATCACAGTTGGAGAGAGAGAATGAAGACAATGAAGCTGACTCCAAACATCACTAAGTTAGGAATGTTACTGCTAGTAATCTGTTCCATGAGCTACTGTTGTTGGCAACTTCTTGATGTATATAACAGAATTAGATATAGTGCACACTCTATAGATGTTTGTTGATTGATTGTGTATTGATTTTTATTCTGAATAGCAATTTAAAATGTCTTATTCACCACCTTCACTTTTTGGCCAAACTTTAGCATAGACTGTAAATTGAGGACAGAGGCTAGAGGCAGAGGTAATGTTTCATTGCTATATATTGCATGGATTGTGAAAAATAAAGACCTGAGTAAATAACTGCATTTCTCTGGGTCTTAATTTCATCATATATGAAATGAGAAAATTATGTTAAATGAATCAAAAAATACTTTCTGCATCTGAATTTTTATTTACACTCTGTTGATTGGATTATGCTTTGAGGCTCAGTCCAGGAGGACACACATGGTTTAAAATCAGCTAAGCTTTACCAACTTCCCAAAATATAATGTGGCTGTAAACTGAACAGTCACGTTGTATTTTGGAAAGTTGATGATGCAATTATGGTGACACCATCTAAAGAGTTACTTAAGTTAGATGATTTCAGAATCAGAATCAATGTACTTTTTACTTTTTTGTTATTATTTTTTCTTTCTTGTCATAGGGATGGGATACAAAATTTTTAAATGCTGAATTTGATCTGAAAACTTTACATTTTTTCTTGAAAAAAAGCAATAAATTAATACTTGAAATGAATACTAGCAATTGTATCTTTTTATTCCCTGTACAAAAATAAACATCAATAACTTTTTTCCCATAACCTCTTGGAAGAAGTAGCCATTTTGCTGCAGCCCAAATTAGAAAAAATGCAACATCAATGAAATTTAAAAGTAACACAGCTTCTGCTTGGAATATTAAGTATTCATCTCAAATCAGTTGCTGTGGAAAATTTGGCAAAGCCAAAGGCATGCCCTGATTGGGATTTTTAACACTCTCGCATTATTCCTTGAAGATAACAAAGATAATCAAGAATTATGTGGAGGAAAAAAAGAAATCATAAAATATTTAATTATGCCATAAAAGGGTATTTTAGAGAGATAAAAGTATTTTATAGCATTTTCAGAGTGATTAACATTGTGGAAAGACTTTATCTCTGTGACCACTTTGAGTTTCAGGTATTCTCATTGGCGAAATGGGGATAGCAGCTCATATATTATCAGATTGTTGTGGACTTCAAGGTAAATAGTAAAAAATTATACACAAATTATGTAATATTTCTATCTCTGAAAGGCAAATAATTTTACAAAAAGAACCCATTAAAGAAGTTGCTGTATGATATCCTGTAAATGTAACATTAGACATGATCCTTATATTTTACTGATTTAGTATATGAGGCAGAATATTAATCTATGTCAAAATTATTAAATTCTTAACACATAATCTACTGAGGAGATATGGAAAGTTGAAATTCCTAATCAGTGTAACAG
Source organism: Pongo pygmaeus (assembly GCF_028885625.2). Lineage (NCBI taxonomy): Eukaryota > Metazoa > Chordata > Mammalia > Primates > Hominidae > Pongo > Pongo pygmaeus. The sequence continues at coordinate 39,393,256 of NC_072384.2, read as the reverse complement.
ACATAGCAGCTCAGAAACTGGCAGTCAAGAGGAGCAATGATTTGATAGGATGACAAAGAGGGTGTGCCTCCATTTGAGTAAGACAGGAGCAATTCTAATGATTATGTCTGCAGAACCAGTCAGACTTTTTTTTCAACTTCTCTCAGGTGAAACAGAGCCCACTTAAGTATCCAGACTTCCTTCTGCTTTTTAATTTTATGCAAATGGTTTGGAATGTTGGCAATATTTGGAAACTTAAAATTATAAGACTGCTAAACTTAATTTATAATTTTAGGATTAACCAGGATAACCTTTGAGAGAAGGAGTTGAAAACATACTATTATCTTTATAAAGAAATAGAAATTCATAGCCTCCTTTTATAACCCTTTCCAGAATGAACTCGCCCTCCCTTCATTTGAAATTACCTTCCATTAATAGATCACAATGTGTAGGCACTAAAAATTTAATTCTCCCGCAAACCTTATCCTCTTGTATATTCTGTATCTCTCTTGGAGACCCCTCCATTCAGTGAGTTACATTGGAAATATACTTGACTCTTTACTCTTCTATGCATCCAATAAAATGCCAAATATATTAGATACTGCCTCTGAAATATTTCTTAAAAATTACCTTTTCATCATCATCGCTGCTGCTGATATAGCAGGCTTTATATGTAGGCTTTAATCATCATTCACCTTAACTATGGCAACAACTTCCAACATAACTTCATGTCCTGTCTGTGTCATATTAATATGCTAATCTATAATCAGAGCAATCATTCTGGAAATTCAAATATTACCTCATCATTTCACATTTGAACTTCTAGTTGTGCAAAAAATATTTTTGGAATAAAACAGGCATTTATTTTAATGACATGTAAGGCAGTTCATGATTAGTCTTCTGCCTCTTAACATTCTCTGCTTTAAGTATTATCTTTCATCAACATTGAATATTTTGCACTTTCTGTCATTTTTCACACTGATTCATAATCCTGTTTGTTCAGCACATGTAATTCTAAGTATCAAAAATGATTGGATAAGGGGATGAAGTTTTCTGATGGGTCAGCTAAGTCCCGTGAAAAATAATTAGACAAAGCATTTCTGATTTTGTTTTCTTAGTGCACCCAACATCTTTTGCTACAAAGACATTGATTTTTCTGCATTAGTTGGTAATTCTGGAGGTCTGTTGATGCAACAGCTAAGAAAATAAGACAGAGAATTTAGGATTCTTAAATCCTAAATTTCTGTTTGTTAAGCTAAGAATAGGAGTTTCTAAAACCCTAAAACTCATAATACTAGGCCAATTGGTTGAGTAAACTTTTATAGGTATAGGAAGAAATGATAATGTCCTAGAAGAGGTATGTGGTATTACATAGAAGTTAAATACTTGAAGCATGGAGGTGGAAAGCCTTGTGTTGTATTTTCAGCCAGCCATTTACTACATAGGTGACCTGAATAGTTATTTGACTGGAGATTGTGTGTGTGTGCATGTGTGTTTGTGAGAGAGAAAGAGAGAGAGAGAGAATGCAAGAGAGATAGACACAGAGAGAGGGAGAGAGAAAAATTGCATTTATAAATTTTCCTGACATATGTAAGTATTATTATTTTTATCACTACTGAAGAAAGACAAAAAAAACAAAACATGTGTTTTGTGTGTCCATGAATGAGATTGGGATGATGCCATAGAAAATTTAATTTTGGCTATCTGTAAAAGAAAATACTAAATTTTCAGTGTTCTGAATAAATTCCTTTTACTGAAAATGAGAAATAATAATTCTTTGCCTCTCATATTTGTGGCTCTTTTTCTTATGTATCTGCATTATGTTTGATTTTAAGAGGAATAGAGAGATGTATATTATGAAATAAGAAAGACTGAAATGAATTGTAAAAAAAAAAAAAAACCTTTTCACACAGTGAAAAAGATGCAAACGAGAGTCTGTCATAAATTGTCTGTACACCCCCGTAATTTATGTAGCAGCAAGACTGAAAATTCAAGGTTGCCTGGGTACAAAACCAAAATATACAAATGAAAACTAAAGAAAGTCGAGTAGCATGTTTTTCTCAGAATACATTTTATTTCAAATAACCCTGTAATGTGTGTATGTGTGCGTTTGTATCCTTTCTTTTCCTTCTTTTCCTTTGAATGCTCAGAGATTTATACACATAAACACAGTCTGTGACCCTTGTAAGCCATGGGAGTGTTTTGCTGTCTCAAATCAGCATTACACATTCTGTTATTTTCTGAGGAGGTACCTCAGTGCCATAGAACAGAAAGTCACCAGAGCATCTGCTAAATCTAGGATTATCAAAGGTGTGTCCCATAACCAGTATTTTTGGCAAGGGTTTGTTTGTTGTGCTTGAGAAATTGTAGCAGAGCAGTAGAGTTGAAAGATTGTGCTAGATTTAGTGACAGGGTTTTGTATTTTAGCCTTAGTTTTAAGAGCAGCCATTGCCAATTTTTTAATAGAAGAACAACAACTTGATCTGCAAAAATGGAATCATCAGGACATACTTATAACTGGCAGAACTATCCACCTGGTTGTACAATCTGGTCCACAATCCACACTGTTGTTCTTGCCAGAAATATACATACCAGACTCTCCTACAATGCTTCAGCCAATCAGTCACAAAATCTACATTGTCACATTTCCTGATTTTCTTTCAAATACATCCATTATAATTTTTAACAACTCTTTTGATATGTAACTTATATCATAAAATTCACTCATTTAACTGTAAAAATTACCTTTAGTAAATTGTTGAGATGTGCAACTGCCACCATAATCTAGTTTTACAAGATTTTCATCACTCTGATAGCATCCTGTATGCCCACTTAGAGTGGTCACTTCCACACCCGTCCCCCAGGAAACCACTAATGTAATTTGTCTCTATATATTTGCCTTTATTCAATATCTCATATACATTGAATTATACAATATGTGGTCTTTGTGTGTTGCTCTTTTCACTTAGCATAATGCTTTTGAGGTTCATAGGTTATATTAGGTTGTAGAATATATGAGTACTTCATTCCTTTTCATTGCTGAATAGTATTCTACTGTGTGAACATAGTACATTTTGTTTCTCCATTTATCAGTTGGTGGACATTTGAGTCATTTCCACTTTTTTTGTTATTACGAATAATGCTAGCTTCTTGTGCAAGAGTTTTTGTAGACAGATATTTTTATTTTTATTGGGAAGCTACTTAAGAGTGGAATTGCTAGGATGTATGGTCATCCACATTGATTCTTGACCCATTTTCAATTCATTCTCATAACCATAAAAGTGTTTTTTTGTTCAAGTGGGACCTTTGTTCAAGCCTCTCAATGTTTATTCATGTTCTGTCTTAACATCTAGAAACCCATACAAAACATATAGAGAGAAACTGCTTGATCTTAAATCAGTCTCATTCTTGTTCTCTTCTCTCTAGCAATATTGGCTTTTTAGTAGCAAAAGAGGTTAGATCTTATTGTGCTGCAATGATCTTCAGACGTACTCCCCCTTATGCTTGGCAGCCTGCAGTGTTATTTCCACTACATTCAGGTGACTAGTTTATCTCTGAGATCTCAGTTTCCTCACAGAAGCTATCCTTGAGCCTCCAGACTTTTAATATTTCATTTATATGTACATCCATTGCTCTAATTTTACTATCATTTCTTACTGTTGATATCCATTAATTACATGACTAAATATTGTTTAAAATGTATTTCCCAGTAAATCACAAATTCTGTGAAGCCAGTGATCACATTTTATCCTGGCCATCACTATGTCTTCTGTTACTACACTCAATAAATGTTTTCTAAACAAATAAGTGGACTCCAGGAGCAATCGATGATTGATTGGATGATATGGCACACACTCAGGATCATCTTTAGATAATGTAAATGTTAGGGGGAAATAGGTTGTCAATCTTCACTAGGTCATAGGGAAGAAAAGTAATTGTAAAGGGCCAAGAAAAGAGTTCAAGAAGAGAAAAAAATGTTATTACTTGATAGCATGCATGCAAATCATTCTTCTTTTCCTTCTCCCTTTCTCTCACTTTTTTTTAACTGAGAATAAATATAACTCCATATTACATGCTCCCCTGCTTCCCTGAATAATTTACTTTATTGAGAAATATGGTAGTATGGGGGCCTGATTTAAATTCTGAATTATCATATACAAGAAATAGCCACAGGGGTTGGTAGAAAACATATTGTGGAGTTTGCTATGCATCAATGCATAGTGAAAAGAATAAATTTTGAAATAAGATGTAGAGAAAGAAAATCAGTATGGAACAATATTCTAGGATGCTTGATAATGAGAAAGTGATGACTAATGCTATCCAAGAGATATCTAGTTTTTGCGGGGATTGCAACAGTCAAATTCAAAGCAAGAAAGGGCAGTTTATAAAAATGATTTTTTTTTAACTTCAGAATGCTGTCAAAGTAAAGTGATTACAAGCTCAAAATTTGTTCTTAAAAGTTCTGTCTCTGAAAGTAACGCTGTAATATTATGGCATTGCCCCACAGTAAATTCCAAGGAGGGTTATGATTTTTAAAGTATCTTAACATATAGCTGAAATCATTGTGTTTTTAAAACACAGTAGAGCTTTTTATATAGACATGTCATTGATTTAGAAGAGGGCTCTAATTTTATGTAGAGTTGGCAAACTTTTTTGACTGTAATGAGCAGACAGAAGTGAACCAAGAGTGTGAAGAATGAAAACAAGAGGTAGAGTCGCAAGTACCAGTTTAAATAATGACTACAATATGAGGAGCTGACTGCTGGTAGAAACTGAAATTACGGTTCTGCCTTGAGAAACTAATTAAAGTTCCATGAAACTGTGACAAAGGAGTGTTTGGCTTTAGAGAAAGAACAGAAACAAATGCCTCAAATATAAAGGGAACTGAACAAAAGATGTTCCCAAGAGGGTAACTCCTCCAGGCAGTTGGACAGGGCACAGTAAAGACCCATGTACAGAAAGTCTATGACCGAGAAGCTTTCAGATATAGGATGAGCTCCACATTCAATCAAGGCGTCACAAAGGGAGCATTAGTCTTCTCAAATTCTGCTGAAAACATGTAGGCCTAGAACTAAATAACTCACTAGAGCTTCTAGCTTCTGCTGCCATAGCACCCAACTTTTGTGCTGCCTTAGCCCTAATCATAGTTCTGCTGCCCGTGTTACTTTTTATACAGCTATCCCACAATATCACTAGTCCCTTAAAAGAGCAGAAACTGCAGTTTTTATGTCTAGGCACTTAGCACCTAGCACGGTTGCTTATCCCATAGTAGACACTCAATGTTTCACATGAATGAACGATGGATAATTGGATGCATAAATGTGTGAATACATTTATAGTTGCAGTTGATCAATAGAGATGACTTTGTTTGGCATGCAAACTGATATCGCACATTGAGAGGTAATCAGGAACAGTAAAAGCTTGAGTCTGTAATATTTTACTATCTGCTGCCACAACTTAAAAATAATGATGTGTTATCAGACTCTTATGCACTCTGTGAGGATGTAGTAAGTCTTAAATGATTTGTAGTGTTTACAATAGACTAATTTTCAAATATTTGGGGTACATATTTTCTTGTATAAAGACTATTTGCTGGCAAATATAATTCTCAAACTAATGTAATGTTCTTGTGTAGTCTACTGTACCTAATTTAAAAAGTGGAAGATGGTGTGGAACTTTCTGGCAGGAAGTTGAGTTATAATACATATTAATGAAGGCAAAGTGTATGACATATCAATTTAGGTCTCATTGGATCAAAGCATCACTTTCATAAACATTCAGTGTCCTCATTCTGCTATTCCTTGACCTAATAGTCTCAGTACTGAGATTGGAAATGGGGCATTCTTTTTGTGCTAATGTTGGCAAATAATGTTCATTGCTATCAATATACCATCTATTTAGAAAGCGTAGAGATGACATTTCACCACTTTTACTTAAAGGGTTATAAAACTGCAAACTGTCTCTGGATGTCTCTGCTTCAGATATTGACATCATTAAAGAAATCACTCCCTTAAACCCCCAAGAGGCCCCTTTCCTTTGAAAATATGGAAATCATCAGTGATGAGAAAAGGAAAGAATAAATGAAATTCAAAAGTATCTTTGAGTGTTTTAAGTCCTTTTTGACAGATTTAGCACTCCCTTTGATTTTGTGGTGTGGATTAATAGCCAGAGGAGACATGTTAAAAAAATCCACAGTACATTTTTATTTGATTTTCAAATTAACATATTGCATTGCTTTTTATCTCCCTTTGTTTCAAGGAACACAGGAACTTAAAGGATTTTGTCTCTGTGTCTTTCTTTGCTCTACCAGCATCAGCTTGGAAGTACACAGTATGGAGGCTGGCATATCAAGAAGTGTAAAGGACTACAGTGCTAGATATTGCCTCTGGCACAGAATGTACAGTACTAATAATACCTCATTTATCCTACTATTGCCCATAGAAAACCTGTAAGTGCTAAGCATAATTCATTTTGTCTGCACTAGCTCCCTAATCCTTAACATTAGTGTTTCCAAGGCATTCATTGTTGGCAATTGTCACCTAAGCAGGAGGCTCTTCAAAGTTCTAGGTGCCAGGGAGTTAAAGCAGTATGGAATTATTAAATCATTGAATTTCCTATGTGAAGAGATGCTTGGGTAAATAAATCCTTTTGCTTATGCAGATCTGGTTCATCAGGTATTCTTGGGAAGTCTGTCATCATTAAAAATGTAGAAGCAACTTTGCCAAGCATGTAATGCTTTGTTTGTCTTTTTGGCAAATTCAGTATCAGAGTTAGAAAAGTTTTAACTTCATGGAAATTTGTTAAAGTAAAATAGAGACAAGGCAAGCATGTTTAAGTGCAATGGGAAGTTTGCCTTTGCCACTCGCTAGTGTAGATTTGGATCAGTGGTTTTGGGTTTTTTACATTTTTTAAGTCTTGGAAACATTTATTCAACTGAAATATTTGAAATAAGTCCAATATGTAAAGTGCACACTAGGGGATTTTCTCTGCTTGAAATTCATGTGAGTAGCCTGAAGCCCTGCATGCTTGGTCCTCCTTCTTATCTTTCACTCCTGCATCCAAAACACCCACATCACCCTCTTGAATACTCCATAGGGTACAATTCATAAAGCATTGTCCTAGACCATAACTAACTAAAGAAAAGTTGACTTGAGTAACAGTGTCAATTCATAAAGCATTGTCCTAGACCATAACTACCTAAAGAAAAATTGACTTGAGTAACAGTGTCAAAAATCACCTTATGGTGACCAAGGTAGCAATAACAAATTTATTTCGTTGTTCATTTATTTAATTAAGTTTACAAAAATACATATTTTTATGCTAGGCATAAACAATTTCTCCCTTCAAGATGAATTAATCAAAGGAAATAATGTCAATACAATAACTGACTTCAGGTCTCTGCCATTTATATGGAAAGCCCTAGTGCTTTTTCTAGGCTAGGATTTAGGACTCTAGACTATGTGTTAATGGTTGAGTTTCTAACCCAATAGGGACATCAAAAAGACAGAATTCGGGGCAGGGCGTTGTGGCTCACGCCTGTAATCCCAGCACTTTGGGAGGCCAAGGGGGGCGGATCAAGAGGTCAAAATATGGAGACCATCCTGGCCAAAATGGTGAAACCCCGTTTCTACTAAAAATACAAAAATTAGCTGGGCTTGGTGGCGCACACCTGTAGTCCTGGCTACTCAGGAGGATGAGGCAGGAGAATCGCTTGAACCCAGGAGGCAGAGGTTAAAGTGAGCCCAGATTTAAAAAAAAAAGAAAGAAAGAAAAAGAGAGAGACAGAATTCAAAAGTTCAAGCTAGGAGTAAACCAAACAGAAAGTCTAAAAAAGTCTCAATAGAGAAGGAAATGTCAATATAAGACTACAGAACAAGTAGTGGAAATAAAGACTGGAGCATCTAGGTTCAGAAGAGATATGAGAGTGCTTTTACAAAATTTCTGGAGTTACTTTAGCAATTGGAGTCTCCAGTGGAGAAATGACCTTACTAGATGTAGATATTTAGTATGTTATGAACACTCAATATACGGTTTTTTGTTTTGTTTTTTGTGTGTGTGTTTGTTTTTGTTTGTTAGAGACGGAGTCTCACTCTGTCGCCCAGCCTGGAGTGCAGTGGTCCCATCTCCGCTCACTGCAAGCTCCGCCTCCCGAGTTCACACCATTCTCCCGCCTCAGCCTTCCGAGTAGCTGGGACTACAGGCGCCACCACCACGCCCGGCTAATTTTTTGTTCTTTTAGTAGAGACGGGGTTTCACCGTGTTAGCTAGGACGGCCTCGATCTCCTGACCTCGTGATCTGCCCGCCTCAGCCTCCCAAAGTGCTGGGATTACAGGCGTAAGCCACCGTGCCTGGCCAACACTCAATTTATGTTTATTAATTTTGTAAATAAATAAGATATTTGCTATTACAAACATATTGTAGAAAGTATTGAGGGAAAAGAAAAAGAAACATAAAGGGAAGGGCACTGACCAGTTTAGGAAAGTAATTAAGAACATCTAGGCCGGGCCCGGTGGCTCACGCCTGTAATCCCAGCACCTGAGGAGGCTGAGGAGGGCAGATCACTTAAGGTCAGGAGTTCAAGACCAGCCTGGCCAACATGGTGAAACCCCGTTTCTACAAAAAATACAAAAACTAGCTGAGCGTGGTCGCAGGCACCTGTAATCCAAGGTACTCGGGAGGCTGAGGCAGGAGAATTGCTTGAACCTGGAAGGCAGAGATTGCAGTGAGCAGAGATCATGCCACTGCACTCCAGGCTGTGCGACAGAGTTAGACTCTGTCTCAAAAAACAAACAAACAAACAAACCTCTAAAGAATGATAGATGTGGGTCATGTAGATAGCTTGTACTAAAACATGGACAAAGATGCAAACATTTGAGTGCTATTGAGATTCAAAGTAAAACAGGTAAGAGTGCAAAGGTATAAAGTTAGATATTTGGGAGTGGCCAGATCATGAAAGGCATTGCCTGTCAGGTAATCAATTTAGTTTGTCTTCTAGCCAATGGAGAGCCATTGAAAAATACTAGGCAAGGGATTAGCAAAATCAGATTCGTATGCTAGGAAAATGTAACAGAGCAAGGAAAGACTAAAGACACATTGACTGATAGAGTGATTCTTATAATTGGCAAAGAGAGATTCACTAAATTATTTCAACTGGGGGCATTCCAACAGAGTAACAGAATTCATAGACTTCTTGGTAAGATGGTAGTCAGGTAACTATGTTTAATTCATATTTCCTGTTGAATGCTCATAAGAGCAGAGGAAACAATGCAACTGTTAATTCAACAAAGGGAAATGAGTATATAAATGTCAATCTTCCAGCCCCAGAATGAAATTTCTGGATGTAATTTTAGTAAAATGCAATTCACTCTTAAAGGCAAACCAAAGCAGTTAAGTGGGGAAAGGAAATTTTCACCCAACCCTACTTTGTACTTGTAACTCAGAAGATGTGGGGTCCATAGAGAGGGTAAGCATCAACACCTGCAGGATGGATGTGGCTTTCTGAGACAGCAAAACAATCCAGTTCTCTAATGCCTCCAAGCCATGCTTTTGTTTGAATGCTTACTTGTACACATAATAGTGAACAAGTTATTAAGCCTTACTTTTATGCTGTAAAATATAGTTAATATCAGTATCTACTATTTGAGGTTGTTGTAAGGACTAAATGAATTAATATAGGTAACACTTTAGAACTGTCATTGGAACACACTAAGCATTTGTCATGATCATGTATTATTGTCATTACTTTATGCACATTAATGGACTACCATTTGCAGAAATGTATTCATCTTTTAAAAAGGGAATGATACCTACCTGACAGAGTCTAAGCATTTAATTAAGCCATGTATGTGACCTTTTTTGCTGGTATCCAGAATGTATTGTTATGTGTAAATTGTAGAATTAGTGGTAGTAGTAAGTGTAGCAGCAACTGTAGTCATGGAATTACAGTTAAGTATTGTGACATAATCAAAGCAACTGGACGATGAGCATTAAATTCTGATATAAACTTGATAATAAGAAGCTGCAACAAATAAAAGATGACACTCGGTAGACCAAAATTTTCCATTCAGTCTTTCTGGCAAAGATAAGGCTATTACACTTTCAAATAATTCAAAAAATTAAAAAAAAAATGTCAGCAGTGTCAGATGGTAACAGAATAAGAAAATGCCTCATTTCTCTTTCTTGCAATTACACTAAATAAATAAATGCAGACTCTGAATACAGATTTTGCATATTGACTATATTTGTAGTCTAAATGTAAGAGTTTAATAACAAATAATATGGAGAAAACGTAGGAAAAGTACTTGTGTCATTCAAACAATAAAGCTAAAATTGACCTTTCTTTTTTAAGATTTTAACACAATTTAAATAAAATGTACTCCAGATATAGAAAATAATTAAACTTTCCAGATTTTTCAAAAGAAATGGGACTAAATTTAAAAAATCATCTGCATCATATAATTAACAAAAGTCAAAGAACTATGGACTTTAAGAAGAAAAAGAAAAAACTATTGAGATGTTGACATAAAATACAAGGTAGCTGAGACGCAGATAGACATAAATAAAAAGCTAGGATAGATAATTAAAGATTGCAAAGAAATTAAACAGAGTTGAAAATCTGACAAACAGTAAGAGCAGAATGAGAGTGAAGAAATTGAAGAACAATTCACGTGTTCTTTCAAAAATACAGTAGAAATGGATAAAAAGATGAAACGGTGGAATAATAACAGATATAAAAGCTTAAAAATTGGTACTTGAACCAGTCAGTGTTTGGCTAGGCTGAAGAAAAAATGAAAGTGAATGGTTTAGAAGTAATCAACAAACATATACTCAAACTCAAGAAAGAGCCATGACAAAACCACTACCCAAACCACTTTAAATCCAAGGCCACCCTATTCTATCAGGCCTTATCAAATACAACTACCCCCACAGGAAGAGATCAAATCTGTAATCTCTGGTGAAGTGTTACTGTTCTCTTTACTTCTTTCAGTTCTGCCATAGTATTTGAGGCATGACTTGGGTTATCCTCAAAATATCCACTTAAAATACTCAGACCTTTCTGCTTTGGTATGAAGCTTTTGAATGTATCCTCATTCTAATTCATACTCTTCATACTTTCACTTGGAAATTTACTTGGGTAAATGTTTAAAATAATCCTCTTTGACCAGCTTCGACACTTACTTGCTTACAAAGTATGTTAAACCTACAGACAAGATCTCAGTGCTAATCATTATGGACTTCGACCTGCAGCACAGATTTGGCCATCTGGTACTTTGACTAAGAAAACTGCCTGGTGTACTTTGTGTTCCATCACTCTTTTCTTATGACCATCGCCATCATTTTGTCGTAATACTTCACCATTTTGTCATAATACTTTATACACTGGACATAATACTTATCAAATTTGTATTGTACACATAAATCATCTGGCAGATATTGTCAAAATGTAGTCTCTGATATGAGTTTGAGGTGAGGCCTGAAGATTTGCCATTTTAGCAGCTTCTTATGTGACAGAGATGACATAAGAGCTACATTGACATTAGCAAAGTGCTGAGGCAACCAGACTAATGATTCGGAACCAGGGACGCATGTTAGAATTACCCAAGGAACATGTAAAACCATTTATCTATAAGCCCTATCCCAGACTTTAAATTAAAATGTCTTTGGATAGAGCTCTGGTATTAGCATTGAAAAAAAAATAATCTGCTCCTGAATGACTACTAGGTACATAATGAAATGAAGACAGAAATAAAGATGTTCTTTGAAACCAACGAGAACAAAGACACAACATACCAGACTCTCTGGGACACATTCAAAGCAGTGTGTAGAGGGAAATTTATAGCACTAAATGCCCACAAGAGAAAGCAGGAAAGATCCAAAATTGACACACTAACATCACAATTAAAAGAACTAGAAAAGCAAGAGCAAACACATTCAAAAGCTAGCAGAAGGCAAGAAATAACTAAAATCAGAGCAGAATTGAAGGAAATTGAGACAAAAAAAAACCCTTCAAAAAATTAATGAATCCAGGAGCTGGTTTTTTGAAAGGATCAACAAAATTGATAGACCGCTAGCAAGACTAATAAAGAAAAAAAGAGAGAAGAATCAAATAGATGCAATAGAAAATGATAAAGGGGATATCACCACCAATCCCACAGAAATACAAACTACCATCAGAGAATACTACAAACACCTCTACGCAAATAAACTAGAAAATCTAGAAGAAATGGATAAATTCCTCGACACATACACGCTTCCAAGACTAAACCAGGAAGAAGTTGAATCTCTGAATAGACCAATAACAGGAGCTGAAATTGTGGCAATAATCAATAGCTTACCAACCAAAAAGAGTCCAGGACCAGATGGATTCACAGCCGAATTCTACCAGAGGTACAAGGAGGAACTGGTACCATTCCTTCTGAAACTATTCCAATCAATAGAAAAAGAGGGAATCCTCCCTAACTCATTTTATGAGGCCAGCATCATCCTGATACCAAAGCCTGGCAGAGACACAACAAAAAAAGAGAATTTTAGACCAATATCCCTGATGAACATCGATGCAAAAATCCTCAATAAAGTACTGGAAAACCGAATCCAGCAGCACATCAAAAAGCTTATCCACCATGATCAAGTGGGCTTCATCCCTGGGATGCAAGGCTGGTTCAACATACACAAATCATGTAAACAGAACCAAAGACGAAAACCACATGATTATCTCAATAGATGCAGAAAAGGCCTTTGACAAAATTCAACAACCCTTCATGCTAAAAACTCTCAATAAATTAGGTATTGATGGGACGTATCTCAAAATAATAAGAGCTATCTATGACAAACCCACAGCCAATATCATACTCTGATATCATTCAATATAATACAATTCAATATAATCATTCAATATAACACAGCCAATATCATTCAATATAATACTGAATGGGCAAAAACTGGAAGCATTTCCTTTGAAAACTGGCACAAGACAGGGATGCCCTCTCTCACCACTCCTATTCAACATAGTGTTGGAAGTTCTGGCCAGGGCAATTAGGCAGGAGGAGGAAATAAAGGGTATTCAATTAGGAAAAGAGGAAGTCAAATTGTCCCTGTTTGCAGACGACATAATTGTATATCTAGAAAACCCCATCATCTCAGCCCAAAATCTCCTTAAGCTGATAAGCAACTTCAGCAAAGTCTCAGGATACAAAATCAATGTACAAAAATCACAAGTATTCTTATACACCAATAACAGACAAACAGAGCCAAATCATGAGTGAACTCCCATTCACAATTGCTTCAAAGAGAATAAAATACTTAGGAATCCAACTTACAAGGGACGTGAAGGACCTCTTCAAGGAGAACTACAAACCACTGCTCAAGGAAATAAAAGAGGATACAAACAAATGGAAGAACATTCCATGCTCATGGGTAGGAAGAATCAATATCGTGAAAATGGCCATACTACCCAAGGTAATTTATAGATTCAATGCCATCCCCATCAAGCTACCAATGACTTTCTTTACAGAATTGGAAAAAACTACTTTAAAGTTCATATGGAACCAAAAAAGAGCCCGCATCGCCAAGTCAATCCTAAGCCAAGAGAACAAAGCTGGAGGCATCACGCTACCTGACTTCAAACTATACTACAAGTCTACAGTAACCAAAACAGCATGGTACTGGTACCAAAACAGAGATATAGATCAATGGAACAGAACAGAGCCCTCAGAAATAACGCCGCATATCTACAACTATCTGATCTTTGACAAACCAGAGAAAAACAAGCAATGGGGAAAGGATTCCCTATTTAATAAATGGTGCTGGGAAAACTGGCTAGCCATATGTAGAAAGCTGAAACTGGATCCCTTCCTTACACCTTATACAAAAATTAATTCAAGTTGGATTAAAGACTTAAACGTTAGGCCTAAAACCATAAAAACCCTAGAAGAAAACCTAGGCATTACCATTCAGGACATAGGCATGGGCAAGGACTTCATGTCTAAAACACCAAAAGCAATGGCAATAAAAGCCAAAATTGACAAATGGGATGTAACTAAACTAAAGAGCTTCTGCACAGCAAAAGAAACTACCATCAGAGTGAACAGGCAACCTACAAAATGGGAGAAAATTTTCTCAACCTACTCATCTGACAAAGCGCTAATATCCAGAATCTACAATGAACTCAAACAAATTTACAAGAAAAAAAACAAACAACCCCATCAAAAAGTGGGCAAAGGATATGAACAGACACTTCTCAAAAGAAGACATTTATGCTGCCAAAAGACAGATGAAAAAATGCTCATCATCACTGGCCAGCAGAGAAAAGCAAATCAAAACCACAATGAGATACCATCTCACACCAGTTAGAATGGCAATCATTAAAAAGTCAGGAAACAACAGGTGCTGGAGAGGATGTGGAGAAATAGGAACACTTTTACACTGTTGGTGGGACTGTAAACTAGTTCAACCATTGTGGAAGTCAGTGTGGTGATTCCTCAGGGATCTAGAACTAGAAATTCCATTTGACCCAGCCATCCCATTACTGGGTATATACCCAAAGGACTATAAATCATGCTGCTATAAAGACACATGCACACGTATGTTTATTGCGGCACTTTTCACAATAGCAAAGACTTGGAACCAACACAAATGTCCAACAATGATAAACTGGATTAAGAAAATGTGGCACATATACACCATGGAATACTATGCAGCCATAAAAAATGATGAGTTCATGTTCTTTGTAGGGACATGGATGAAATTGGAAATCATCATTCTCAGTAAACTATCGCAAGGACAAAAATCCAAATACTGCATGTTCTCACTCATAGATGGGAATTGAACAATGAGAACACATGGACACAGGAAGGGGAACATCACACTCTGGGGACTGTTGTGGGGTGGGGGGAGGGGGGAGGGATAGATTTAGGAGATATACCTAATGCTAAATGACGAGTTAATGGGTGCAGCACACCAGCATGGCACATGTATATGTATGTAACTAACCTGCACATTGTGCACATGTACCCTAAAACTTAAAGTATAATAAAAAAAAATAGGCAAAGGACATAAATAGACATTTCTCAAAAGAAGACATATAAGTGGCCAACAAACATGGAAAAATGCTCAACATTGCTAATCATCAGAGAAATAGAAATCAAAATCACCACGGGGTACTATCTCACACCAGTCAGAATGGCAATTATTAAAGTCAAAACGTAACAGATGTTGGCGAGGCCGTGCAGAAAAGGGAATGTTTGTACATTGTTGATGGGAATGCAAAGTTGTTCAGCCACTGTGGAAAGCAGTTTGGAGATTTCTCAAAGAACTGAAAACAGAACTATAATACCATTTGACTCAGCAATCCCACTACTGGGTATACACCCAAGGGAAAATAATGCATTCTATCAAAAACACACACATTCGTATGTTCATCGCAGCACTATTCACAATAGCAAAGACATGGAATCAACCCAGGTGCCCATCAGCAGTGGATTGCATAAAGAAAATGTGGTACACATACATCATGGAATACTATGCAACTATAAAATGAATGAAATCATGTCCTTTGCAGGAACGCAGATGGAGCTGGAGACCATTATCCTAAGAATTAATGCAAGAACAGAAATCCAAATACTGCCTATTCTCACTTATAAGTGGGAGCTAAACACTGATCACACATAGACGTAAGCGTGGGAACAACAGACACTGGGGCTACTGAACAATGCAGGGGGATCACGGGCTCAAAAACTACCCATTGGGTACTACGCTCAATACCTGGGTGACAGGATCATTTAGATTCTAAACCTCACTGTCATGCAATATACCCATGTAACAAACCTGCACGTGTACCCCTTAATCTAAAATAAAAGTTAAAATTTATCAAGAGAAAAAAAAATTACACAGGAAAGAGGCTATTCATTAATGCATCCTTTCAAAATTCATCTAGTGTCTATTCTCTGTCAGGGGTTTCAGGGCGACTGAGAACCTGCCCTCAGGAAAATTGAAGTCTAGTGAATTTTAAGCATTTATTGTCATATTGCCTCATATTCATACTAAATTTTAAGTCATTATTTAGGCAGTTTCTAATAGCATAAACATAATTTAAAAATAATAAAATAGACGACTAGCAAATTAACATTCTTAAAGTAAGGGCTATCAAATAAGTCAACTGTCAAACTATGTAAATTTGAAAATCTAACAACCTTGGTAAAAGTCCTTTAATTGGATAACTTGTGTAGGAAATGAATGAACTGTCATTTAAAAGTTTCTTTCCATAGCCAGATTTAAAATAAAATAGTAGCTTAAAAGGCTCCAGATTGAGAAAAAATCAATAAACTACAACATATTTTTACGTACCTATAATATATGCATTTTAATATATTATACATTATGGTTTTCTTAACAAAAATAAAATTCTGTTTCCTACACTAACATAGGATATAAAAATTTGATAATACTTTGAATAATATTTTTTGTGGTATTATTGAGATATACTGGCAATACATAAAATACTAATAATATTTATAATATTTATCCCTAGATGTTGAATTTATACATAACTGTTCCATTTTTACCTTTTCAAATTCTGTAAACTTTCTATGGCCTCTGTGTATTAACAATTAAGACATTACTAAACTAATATATTTAAATAGCATTCTTATTTTATTACAAACTGTATAGTAGCAATAATAAAACTATTTTTTGCAAGTATTTGCACTTTCCCTTTCGTAAGATTTTACTGTCCTGTCCGTTGTTTTGTAACTTGGGTTTGGAAGAATGACATGCTTTGGTTGAATGATGAAGTTTTGGCATTAGGGTGAAGTTTCAAATCTGATTATGTGTTTGAGCTAGCTAGTGCTCTCTCATTCCTGCATGAAATAGGGGCATATTCCAGAGAGGTGCTGCTTTTTCAATCTGGACCCTGGAATGAGAAGATGTAAGGAATAGAATTGCAGTCTGCCCACAGCCCAGCTGAAGCTGGGCAGATGAGCTAAGTCCAAAATGAACAATGGCTTCACTTGACTAAGAAGTAAATCTTTGTTTTTTATGCCACTGAGATATTACAGTTGTTTTTTCCCCAAACAAAAACTAATAGGAATGAAAATATGAATCGATATAAATCAGATTATTCAAAATATAAATCAGATTATTCAGCTTCTTTAATGATCTTGATGGTTATGCAGATAAAGGAATCAGTGGAGTGGAGATTAGACAGGAAGATATCAGAGATTAGAGAAGATAGAGAGAAGTACTACTCAGTGGATAGCTTTATTTAGGATAAAATACCTTAAATTAATAGCCTAATAAAATAGTCCAAAAGGATCAGAGATGCAAAAGTAAAAATAATGGAATCATACAAGCACTAGAAGAGAACATCAGTGACTCCTTTTATATATTGTGTGTGTGTGTGTGTGTGTGTGTGTGTGTGTAGGGAAGAACTTTATATGACTTGAAATCAAGAAACCATAAAACAAAAATCTGATAAATTTAACAACATAAAAATGACTTTTGTGTAACACTATAAGCAAAATCAAAAGGCAAAAACATACTGAAAGAAAATATTTGAATTTATATCAGAGATAACAGGCTAATATCCACAATACATAAGAGTATCTAATACATGAGTAAATATAGCTAACCACTTTTGAAAAATGAGCAAAAGACCTAATTGTTCACAGGACAAGAGGCAAATTTTCATTAAACGTGCAAAACAATATCCAAATTCATTCAAAATAAAGAAAATAATAATAAAAACCTTTTTCACTATAAAATTGACAAAATGTTAAAACTTGGCTGTTTACTTTCTGGCAAATCTGTGGGGAAAGAGAAATTTCATTCATTGTTCTAGAAATACAAAAATGGTACAATTCTTGTGAGGGAGAATTTGGCAATGTCTAACAGAATTTCATATACATTTACCCTTTGACTCAGTAAACTCACTCCTAGGAGGTTACCCTGAATAATATAACTACAACCATATGAAAACACATATGCAAAAGAGATTCCCTGCAGCAATATTATACCAGTAAAACATTAGAAATTCAACATAATTACACATAAGAGATAGTTGAATAAGACCTGGTACATTCTTACAGTGGAGAACCATACAGCTATAGAAACAGAATGAGAAAGAGTCCCATGAACAGATATAGAGTAATTGCCAGGATATATAATTAAGAGGAAAAAACATAATGTTAGTGTTACATTTCTGAAGATAAAAAGGACATTATTTTCTTTTGTTTTTTCAAAAAAATAAAAAGAAGAAAGGATGAACCACAAGCTAGCTAATGAAAGTGAATAAATACATTTCGTGAATGTGTGGATGGACCTTTCTGAGTACATCTTGTTTTATACTGGTTAGACTTTTAAACTATATTAATTCACTAAGTTAATTTGACAAATATTGGAGAAAAGCCTTAAAATAAAACAAACAGGAGGTGATGAACATAAAAACATCTTCCTTGGTTCTAGATTCTCATCTTACCATAATGTCTTGGAATCTTGTGCTAAGTAGAAGACTCCTTCGACCTGGGTCCTTGAATGACTCCAGTGAGCAAGGCCCTCTGACAACTGACATTTGTCATGTACCATGAGTGAGAAATGAAGTCCTACTTAGTTCAGCAGCTTAGACTTTTTTGTTTCCACAGCATAACCTAGTTTATGATGACTAATGAAACAAATATGAAGAGACGGTAATGCCATAGCCTTTTAAAATTGGTCCATAATTGTACATATTTGTGGGTTACATGTGATATTTTGATACATGCATATAATGTGCAATGATTAAATCAGGCTATTTAGGGAATATATCAACGCAAACATTTATAATGTATTTGTGCTGAGATCATTTCCAATTTTCTCTTCTAACTATTTTGAAATATTCAAGAAATTATTGTTAACTCTAGTCATTCTCCTGTGCTACAGAACACTGGAACTTTTTCCTCCTATCTAACTATATGTTTGTACCCATTCACCAACGTCTTTATAACCACTCGCCCTCCCCAGCCATTAGTAACCATCATTCTTCTCTACCTCCATGATATCACATTTTTTAGCTCCCACATATGAGTGAGAACATGCAATATTTTTCTCTCTGTGCCTGACTTATTTCATTTAACGTAATGATCACCAGTTCTATTAATATCACTGCAAGTGGCAGGATTTCATTCTTTTTTTATGGCTGAGTAATAGTCAATTGTGTATATATACCACATTTCTTTATCTATGCATCTGTTGATGGACACTTAGGTTGATTCCACATCTTGGCTATTGTGAATAGTGCTGCAATAAACATAGTGATGCAGGTATCCCTTTGATATAATGATTTTCTTTCTTTTGGGTAAACCAGTAGTGAGATTCCTGGATTATATGGTAGTTACATTTTTGGGTTTTTTTGAGAAGCTTCCATGCTGTTTTTTAAAATGGCTATATTAATTTACATTTCCACCAATAGTGTATAAGAGTTCCCATTTCTCTGCATCTTTGCCAGTATTTTTTATTGTCTTTTTGATAATAGCCATTCTAACTGGGGTGAGATGGTATCTCATTGTTTTGATTTGTATTTCTTTCTCTCTTTTTTTTTTCTTTTTTTTTGAGATGGACTCTCACTCTGTGTGCCAGGCTGGAGTGCAGTGGCACGATCTTGGCTCACTGCAACCTCTGCTTCCCAGGTTCAAGCAATTCTCCTGCCTCAGCCTCCCAAGTAGCTGGGATTACAGGCATGTGCCACCACACCCAGCTAATGTTTGTATTTTTAGTAGAGTTGGGGTTTCACCATGTTAGCCAGGCTAGTCTTGAACTCCTGACCTCAGGTGATCTGCTCGCCTCGGCCCCCCAAAGTGCTGAGATTACAGGCATGAGCCACCACACCTGGCCCTTGATTTGTATTTCTGTAATAATTAGTGATGTGGAGCATTTTTTTCATATATCTCTTAACTATTAATATGTTTCCTTTTGAGAAATGTACATTCAGGTATGTTTACCACTTTTTAATTGGATTATTTGTGGTGATGTTGAACTGAGTTCCTTGCATTTTCTGGATATTAGTCCCTTGTCATATAAATCATTTGCAAATATTTTCTCTCATTCTACAGGTTGTCTCTTTACTCTGTTAATTGTGCAGAAGTTCTTTAGTTTAATATAGTCTCATCATTCTAAACACAGATTATTAGCAACTCTTAATTCTTTATTACCTCTTCCAGTACTATAGAAAACACTGAAATGTAGGTGTTACTCAAATTACCATAAATGTATGTGCAGTGTTAGACATTACAGTTGGGGTAGGGGATGTGTGTGGATGAGCAAAAGCACAATTCAGCACCAGACTGAGGATCATGAGAATCAGACTATTTGAGGTGATGCAAAGGGACTCTGGTATTCACCCAGAAAGCAGGACAACCAAGGACTATTTCCACTTGTTGACTGCCATGCTTAATAGAAATAGAGTGCCTTTTGGAAGCTGAGAGCTCACTGGGGAATTACTAGAGGATTAGAACAAAAGATAGTACAGAAAATGGAAGAGAGTGTGCAAATGAAGAAAGAAAATTAATGGGTGACCTAAATGAAAGGAAAAAAAGAAATAAAGCCAATATGAAGCTGGAAACCTATGGGGACATATGACTAGCAGGTGCTTTAATTTCTTTTTCTGGCCACTGTTTTTATGATTTTTAAAAAATTTCGATGCTTGTTATTTAACTGGATGTACTAAATCCAAGTTATGATATTCTATTTCAGAATTACATCTGTAATATTAAGGCCATTAAATAGTTATGATCATTTATCACAAATAAATCATTAGGCACTAGGAATTCTTATTAAATTAATCCAAGTGGTCAGCAGCTAGTGAAAACACATTTAATTGATGTTAAATATTGCATGGCACATTACAAATGGCTGATGCTCCATAACTGGTCCATTTATAGTTTATGGTGCAAATTTTAAAGTCAAGTAAATGGTGTTTTCGGCAGTAGTTCATGTGTTATGACTTGTCAGAGCTGTAAATAATTTGAAGAGCATTTATGTATTTCCAGATTCCATGTACCTCTTGCTTATAAATCTATTTATTAACCCTGATAAATAATTGATGGCCATATCTTAAAATGAATCATTCCTAAAATTGCTTAACTGTCTGGAATTTTTCTTTAGTAATCCAGTCTTTCATTCTCTTTTCATATCTCAATCAGATATAAATAGAAGAACCTTGCATGCACCTTTTTCTTCTCATTCCCCAATCTAAGTGTCTGTGTCATTATTCACCTTTATGGTGAGAAGCTATGGATTCATGCCATCAATTTTCCTTCTGGCATCTTCAATGAATAATTGGTTTTCTTCACCACCCCCAACCCATCCCAACTTTACAGCTAGTTTCTCTCTCCTCTCTCTCTTCTTTATTCTTTAATTCCTCACTGGTTGGATACTGTATCCATGTCTTTGAATTTCTTAATATCGGGGGTCTGAATGGCTAATTTCATCACATCCCTGTGATGGATTTATATCCGAACATGCTGTCAATTAACACAGAAGCCTTACAAAAGAGAGAAATGAGATATAAGAAAGGGGCCACAAATGGTTAAAAAATGAAATATATATATATATATATATGACAGGCCCTTGGAAAAATTGTGAATGCGTTGATTTGTTCTGGGCATTTGCTTCTGCCTTATTTTGCACCATTTTTCTTATTGAAGCTCATATCCTCTCACCCTTTCCCCATCTACTAGGAAATCCATCGATGAAGTAATACATTTTATTTTTATTTATTCTTCTATTTGTATATTCATTCAGCACTATTTATTATTTAATTATTAATATTAGTTATTCACTTAGGTAGACTGACATGTTTCTTGACCTGTTTCTGAAGGAATGGAGGTTTACAATAAGATGAAATAAAAATTTAAGTAAAATAAAACAAGTGGCTGAGACAATCTAGACAAAAACAACATGGGGAGGAATAAGACAAAGATAAGTGAGCTTATATCAATCCTAATTTCTTTCATATAATGTAAAATGCATATTCCAGAGTAATGTTCATCCTTAGGACCACAGAGTTGCCATTATTCTCATCTACATTTGGGAAGTCTTATAATGCTAACCTGTATAGCTAATGTTACTTCATCCCTCTGAAAAAGTCCTCATGGAAATAAGTTTTCCTGGACTCTCCTTTGGATGTCATTATCATCTCTGTGTATTCCAAATGCACTAATACTCTGGATTTAATGGCTCAATAGAGCAGAGAAGATTGTTCATAAATCAAGCTGGATTTCAAGGGAATTATCCACATAAACATCCCATGAATCAAATAGATAAGAAGACTTGCTGTCCACACTAAGGGTGGTCTTTGTCATCGGAACACAGACAGATGCTTTTTTTGTGTAGGTGCATTGGGAGTTTCTCCATAGATCAACACTTTTCCTGGAGTAGATCTATTTGGGGGAGATGATAAATGACTGTGTTAGTGCAACTGAAGTGTGATCTGCCTCCAAATTACATTTTTTATTATGCAGTATTTGAATTTGCTCCTATTTGAATGTAAAAGTTTCCACTGGGTGAGAGGTCAGACACAGGTAAACTGGTTTTGCTAAATCAGAAGAGATTTCAAACGACGTGGCTGAGAGGTAAGAAAAGCAGTGCAAAGATTTATTGAGAAAAGTGTTTAGTTGATAAACGATAACATTTATTTGTAATTTGAGGATTTGACCCAAATGACCCTCATTAGCTCAGCTTGTGTGGAGCCAATTGGTTTTAAAAATTTATTATTTGACCTCATGCTATTTGTAAAAGAATCTTATAGCACTAAAAATGAGATTTGTTTTAAGACAAGTGTGAATTATTTCCTTAATTATGCTATTTTGCTTTCTTTATAAAATTATGAATATTATATTTTCATACAGAAGGCTTATAGATGATAAGCTTGGTAAAAAAAAAAAAATGTTGACTAACAAAAACTCACCCTTTGCACTTGAGGCATATTTTCGTAAGCATAGGAGATAATGATTTACTTACCCATAATTGTTTTTTAAGCATGTATCTTGTCACCCATAACCCCATTGATCTTAACAACAGGAGCTAAAATTTACTGAGAATTTCCTATGTTCCAGGTATTGTGCTATTTGCATGAATTCTCTCTTTAATTTTCACAACACAGTAAAGTACATTGTGTTACATTCACCATTTTGAAGATGAGAGAGTAGAACTTGGCAATTGTAAATTCCTTGTCTGTGGACATATACTGGTAAGAAGAGGCACTGGAATAAATAGATGCAGTTTGATTAGGAGATTTTATTTAGTCTTAACTACTATTTTGTTATTTTTGTCTTCAGTGCCATTTGAGATGTTATTGTATTCTTTACTGTTCATGAATAAAGTTACTATTACTTTACTTAGCACAAAAGTGTTAGAAAACAGATAGTCTCAAATATCTGTCTCAATTTGTAAGAAAAGTACCTTAAATATACTTGAGGAAGGCATACCTATTTAAAATAAGTATCAAACCTAAGTTTTTTTTAAAAGGAGTCTCAAATGTATTTCCTCTTATAAGTTAGTTCTGATCATTGAACACCAAGATTCAATTGTTAGAGTAGGTGCATTATGATGCCATCGTTTGATTCTGTGACGACTGAATATAAGAGCTTCAGTTTATTTGGCAACTGGTAAAACAACACTTTAGAAAATAATTTTTTATTGAAGAATGTCTAATGTTGGATGAGTAGACAGCATGAATATATCCAAATGAAATACTCTGTCAACCACTGAAGTGTAGTTATTTATAACCAAAATTACCTTTCATATTTGGAATTATTAGGAAAATAACTATCTGTTATGTTGGCTTTCAATGTATTTTTATGGGCTATCAGGCAACAGCCATTGAAATAATGAGAAGCACACTGGTTAGGATCTGGGCTTCTCCACTTCTCTTCTAAAAGAAGAGCTTTACATTAATTTGTCTGGCTAAAGAGTATTTGCCAACCCTTTTAGAATATTGTGTGATGTTATTCACTCTCTTTAACACTGTAAAAATAATAATTTGCCCATTTTTGCACGGTTTATGACACACATGGTACATACTCTATTTCAGTATCAGCATTACTTACATATTCTATCATTATCAGTCTATTTGTAGAAACAGGAGCAATACACAACTGGGTGAAAAATAATTTAAAACTCGTTGATGGTTGAAAATTATAACAATGGTATAGTCACCTGGATGATCAATTGATTAAGCAATTTAATTATGAACATGCTCACATGCTGTCCTATAATCCTATGCATGCTTACTGTATGAGCACTTGGGAGTTCTGAGATAATTATGTTTAAACACAAAACCTTTAAAATAATTACGGTACTTGTTAATATGAAAAGGGAATGAAATTTGAATTTTTTCCAACCTCAATGGTGTAAATTCTCTGAAATAATTCTGAAGTCCACTGGCTGAGAAATGATAACCCAGACAGTGATGGTTTCATTTGTTGTTATCTGCCTCATTGATTATATTTTTTCAACACTCAAGGGTTTCAGGAAAATTTAATATTTATTTTCATACTCAATTCCCACAGCAATGAGGAAACTGAGGTTATAGTTTCCTATAACTAAATGCACTTTACATTTAGTTCACAAGAACTAAATGCACTTTCCGAAAAAAAAAACCTCCTAAGTGGCTTTTTTAACCTGAGCAATGGCTACATTATTTACAAGAGTGTAGACAATATATGGAAACAATTTTAACTGAAGAACAACAAAGGTAATTTGGCCATACTCCTTAGTAAATAAAAATACAAAAATACATTGACTAAACATACTAGTGAAATGATTGACTTCATTAAAACCTACTTTTTTCAACACTTCAACCCAACAGATATATATATGTTATATATATATATTAGTCTATCCCCTTTTTCTTCAAGTCAATCTATCTATCTATATATCATGTTAAAGTATTTCTTCACAATTACTGCCTTTTTGAAATTTTCCTCAGTGTCTGCTTCCTAAACTAATCTAGCAATTAAAATCTACACAAAAAATATAGAAAGACCTCATTATATTGCTATCTTAAAGCATTTGTTTTTCACTTGCTTATGAGTGCAATCAAATATGTATGTCTAAGTTTGTCATTGTTGTGAAAAAAGGTAAGATTGGGGCCTCATTTCTTCCCATATGTAGAATGTGTGTTTGTGGAGTAATGTGCCTTTATCAGTGAGTGAAGGTTGAGAAAAGCAACAGACAGAATTTGGAGTTTAAGATATAATCCCTGCTCTGTGCTGCTCAGAAATTCAGTTGATTTGGAGTATGTGGGCAGGCACTGATTGTCATATAAAGGGAAAAGTAAAGGACAAGACATCAGGAATATGAATGAAGGAGGGAAAACACCCATCTCCTAAAAACCCTGAAGCTCAGAATTATAGAAATGCATATGTCAGTATAAGATTCAGCAGCAAAAAGAGAAGGTGAGCTATGAGGAGAAGAAATGTTATGAAGAGGAGCTCTTCTCCTCCTTGCTCTTAATCCTCACTGGTTGAAATATATCTGAGAGACTGAAAGAGAGCTGGGAAATTGCTGATCACTACCCAAGTTGTGTGGCCTTTTCTCTTCTTGAGACAGAGAAAATCTGGAAATCCTACCAGGCAGCTCCTTGAATGTGAAGAAAGAGCTATTCAGCTGAAGAACACCTGAGGGCATTAGTTAGTAAAAGCATTGGAGGACAGTCTTTTAGACCAGAGCACTGTCTTTTGAGGTAGGGGGACATGAACATCCAAAGATGGAAATTAGACAAGACATGACGGGAGTCTTCGAAGATATCAGGTAGTAACTTGGCTGGTTCTGATTAACTTTGGGGGGAAAACAATTCCCTAAAAGCAAAGAACACAGTTTGCTTAGTGACCAAGAAGAGACATGTTTTCACCTCCATCTCCACCAAAACCAAACTTTTGAGCTTTATTTTAAACTCCAGTAGACATATTGGTAAGGAAGTAAGTGAAGGAGATTGTAGAATTTGGTTTTTTTTCTGGTGAAGTTGAATTCCTTCTCCTGGATATAGTATCATTGTATAACCAAAGGGAAAGAAGGAAAGAAGGAAAGAAAGAAAAAAAGAAAGAAAGAAAGAAGAAAGAAAGAGAAAGAGAGGAAGGAAGGAAGGTAGGTCAAGAACAGCAATTCCATATGAAATCATTTTAGTTTCAGGAAGTAATTTACAAATATCTTATTAGAATATTTAACAATGCTTCTAAAATAGGACATAATTAATGATATTATACAAAGAGGAGCTCTTATTTTTATTTGGATAATCTTACATTTTTCCCAAAAACATTCATTTATATTTTCAAAATTAATCATGAACTTGTCAAAATAGGAAAAAAAAATGTATTTGTTAAGTATGTTTGCTTTTTCATTTCCAGTGTAGATATGACATTCTTTGCCAATGAGTACATATTTGGGTATTTTATTTATCACTAATTCTTCTTAAGTTTGAATTCTCAGGCTATGTACATTTAAGTTTACAATGATTTGCCCAAACCATTCTCATAATTCAGAGTATAGGAACGAGAACACAGTATTGTATAACTTTTGTCAGGATTTAATTTAAATAACAAGTATTAAAGACATATAATACAGCACCTGGAACCTAACAAATACTCAGTCAGTGTCTGCTGAATAAGAAAAATGAAACAGAATTTATGGTTACAGATTCCTGGCCTTCTGAAATCAAGAGAAAAATATGGAAACTGAATGGTTTCCTTAAACAAAAAGACAATTCCAGCATGAAAATGTTGTCTGGATTCTGAATTACTTGACTTTGTAAAGTATTGTTTTATGCATCTTCCACAGCTAGCCCCATATTAATTTAATTATTTAAAAGGTAAGACACTTATTTTAAAATATTATAACTGATTAAAATGAATTAATCATGTTTATTCATCACTTTGCCCAACTTCCAACTACCAATACAGGGGCATTATTTCACAAACACATTCTACATGTGAGAATAAAGTGAAGCCCAAAGTTTACTTTATTTCTGAGAACAATCATAAATTTATACATTTACATTCTATTCCATTTATAAGCAAATAAAAAAGAACTGCTTCAGTATAGCAATATGTGAAATTTTCATATTTTTTATACAGATTGATTGTTAGGTTAGTTTAAGAAACTAATGCTGAGGAAAATTCCAAAAAGGCAGTAATTGTAAGAAATACTTTCATTTTATATACATTTACTTGAAGAAAAAGGAAGAATAATCTGTGTGGAGGGGAAGGTTTGCAGAGGAGTCAGTTTTAATAAATGCAAACATTTTACCAGAGTCTCTAATAAATGATTGCTTTTTTAAAAAATATGTATGTATTGATAAGTATGGGGAAATTACCTCTGCAGCTCTTAAAATACCCATAGTTCTGTACTTAACTGGTTCATACAGTCATTCATTTCTTTAACATATTCGTTTTATGCCTAGCAAACGCTGGGTGGGGGGACCAATCCCATTGCAATTCAGCCCTGCTCCAGCAATTACTATTCCATAGAATGCCATGGCGATGAATTTGTGGAGTGTGGCCCCTGGTGCCAGGCATTATTCTAGGTCCTGGTGATAGAGCAGTGAGCAGAACAGACAAAACCCCACTCTCTGGATCATAAGTTCTGGATGGAGAGGCATACAATGCATGAGTTAAGTAAATAAAACATATAGTGTGTTAGGGCTACAAAAGTGCTAGGGACAAATCTAAAGCAGGGGAATAACCTGAAAGTGCAGGAGCTGAGCAGAGGGACTTTAGATATGGTGTGAAAGAACTCTGAGAGAAGGCATCACTTTAGTAAGGCTGTGAACAAAGACAGCGAGCCATGCTCCCTCGTCTAGAGGAAGAGCACTATCAGGAGAGGGTGAAAGGGCCACAGGAAGGGTCCTAACATGGGAGTGTGTCTGGAGTGGAACATCCTAGAAACAGTGAAAAGGCCAATGTAGTCAGAGAAAAACGAGGCTGGATCAGAGACAGTAGAATCAAGTTCAGAGAGGTCAGGGGAGGGAATCAGCTAGGGTCTCGAACCTCATCAGGACTTGGGCTTATACTCAGGGAGAAAGAAGCATTCTGGGATATTAAAAAAGAAACATGAAAAGGTCTGATGTGTTTTAACAGGGTAACTCTGGCTGTTGCATTGAAAATAGTCTGTAGGGTGACAAGGGCAGAAACAGGAAGAATAGTTGGAAGCTTCTGTAATAGTGCAAGTCAGAGACAATGAAGACTCTCACCAAGGCAGTAGCTATGGAGTGAAGAGTAGCAGCTGTCCCCAGAATATATCTTGAAATTAGAATCTACTTATGAATTAGATATTTAGTGTCAGAGAAGGAGCAACATCAATAAATAACTGAACAACTGAGAAGCCGAGTTGCCATAAACTGAGAAGAGGAAGGTGGAAGAAACAGATGAGCCGACTCTAAGGAACACTGTTTTGCACATGTTAAATTTTAGAAGCCTATGAGATGTCTATGTCAGGTGCTGACAATAGACACAGAAATTTGTCTCTCTTTTTGTGGTGATCCTGAGTTAAACTCAACTTATTAAATTGGTAATTGATACTGTTAATATATATTTCATTTTCTTAGGACCTTTTGCATTCTACAGAAACTTCTGTAACCTGGAATAGTACTCAGCCAAAATTATAGTCTTACTACCACTGGGTTTTTCATACAGAATACCCAGAGAGAAATAAAACCCTGGAAAAAGTCAAAGCATTTTATTGGTAAAATTTACTGCTTTTTCTTCCTTGTGGAAAAATAAAAGCTCTTTAGTGTATTTTAAAAACAAAATGTCTATACCATAACTTATATATTTTGCTATATTTAACTATACCATAAATTAATATATTTGATACTTTATTAAAATACGTTTGCTTCTAATGCTAAAATATTGCTGATTCCTTCCTTCCCAGACCCCCCTACACACACATACACAAGTTCACATGTTAATCTACAGGAATTTTAAAGAGTGATATTTGATGCTATTTCCTCATTAGAAAAAACTTTATATCAGAATTGCTTCTATAGTTAATCCACTTCTAAAGCAAGTATTTAGGAGTTTTTAAAATGAGACGGTAAAAACTAAACTTTGAGTCTGA
This sequence comes from Pongo pygmaeus, assembly GCF_028885625.2. Lineage (NCBI taxonomy): Eukaryota > Metazoa > Chordata > Mammalia > Primates > Hominidae > Pongo > Pongo pygmaeus. The sequence continues at coordinate 39,364,197 of NC_072384.2, read as the reverse complement.
GCTTACGTCACCAAGATATAATTAGAAATGCCAAGTAAAATAAATATGTGCTGTCTTGACTCTTTTAAATTAGTATATTGTTTAATATTTTATAACACAGATGTCATTGATAAAAAATGACTTTATTTTTAAATATTTTCATTCAACTGATAACTGTCAAATCTATAAAGGTTAAATAAGATATATACTCTCATCTCAAAGACATAGTAATAGACATTAATAATAGACGAAGTGTGATAAATCCCACAGACAAGCTTTTAAGAGACAAGAGTTTCAGGGGATAGAAAGATCATACCTGAGAGGGAAGATTAAATAAGGACACAGAAAGTTGGCAAGACATATTTTAAAATACAAGTGGATTTTCAACAGGCAGAGATGGAGGTAGGGGAAAAATTAGCTGGAGAAACTATATATTCTAATAATTCAATATTATATATTTATAACACCTGAATAACTCAAATACTTTGATAAATAAAATGAATCATTCTCCAGATATATTATATGACAGAAATATTTTTATGCTATTGTCATGGATTGCCCATTTTTTCTTCACTGTATATGTTCAATGAAATATTCATCTGCCTAATTATTGGTGAAAACATAGCATCTTTAAAGCAAACATACAATTAGAATTACATACTAAACTTACCGAGGACTAGCATTAGTAGTTATGGTTTCATCTGAAAGTAATGCCTACTTGGTTTTCATCCACTCGTGACAAGCAGCCCCTACCCATGATCCTATCTATCTGGTATTCATGTCTTTCAGTAATCCCCTCCCCTTGGAGCTGCTGATTGGCTTGTAATGAATAGAATGTAGCAAAAGTGTTGGGATGTTACTTCTGAGAGTAGCTCATATAAAGGTTGTAGTCTCTATTATGGACACTTTCTCACTGGCTCACTCTGAAAGAAGCTAACCACTATTTTGTGAGCAGCCCTATGAAAGGAATACCTGACAAGGAATGAACAGGTGTTTCTGACCAAGAGCAGCAAGGACCTGAGGCCTGTGGCAGCAACATGAATGAGCTTGGAAGAGAATCCTCCCCAAGTTGAGCCTTGAGAGGACAGTCTCCCCAGCTGACACCTTACTGAAGCCTGTGAGAAAGCCTGAGCCAGCTGTACCCAGACTCCTCCTCCATGGAACCTGGGGGAAAATAAATATTGGTTTGTGCTAAGTTGCTACATTTTGGGTTAATTTTTTACATAGCAATTGATAAGTAAAACAGTATAATTTTCTCTAATAGCACAGGATTTTTTTTTTTCCAGAGTCTCACTCTGTCACCCAGGCTGGAGTGCAGTGGTGCAATTCCAGCTCACTGCAACCTCCACCTCCCAGGTTCAAGCGATTCTTCTGCCTCAGCCTCGTGAGTAACTGGGATTACAGGTGTGTGCCACCATACCCAGCTAATTTTGTATTTTTAGTAGAGACGGGGTTCCACCATGTTAGCCAGGCTAGTCTCGAATTCCCGACCTCAGGTGATTCACCCGCCTCGGCCTCCCAAAGTGCTGGGATTACAGGCATGAGCCACCGTGCCCGGCCTAGCACAGGATATTTAAACCAACATTGTAACTTTATCTTGTGTCTTGTTCCAGTAATCAATTTATAGGTTACAGGTCCCTGAAATATTTTCTTTCTAAATAAAATTTTCCTTCTAATTTGGACATATGCATAATTATATCAGAAATTATAAAGAACAAATGGAATGTCACCCATCACTCACAGATAATATTTCTTGGTTATTATATAAAACTTGGTGGAGTGCCAAGATGGCTGACTGCAAGCAGCCAGTGTAGGCTGCTCTCATGGAGAAGACATAGGGTGGTGAGTAAACATTGGCTCTTTGGCTGGATTGTTCCAGGTGGACATGTTGGGATTCATCAAGGAAGCAAGGCAACCCATGGGGAACAGAGATGAGCAAAACAAGATACGTGTCCACATGGGATTGGTGCAGAGCCAGTGGGGAGGATCCCACTGTTGAGAAACACTGAGTAAGTGAGAGCCCCAGGGCACCCACACTTTCCCCATGGACCTTTGCAACCCTGGGCTCAGGAGCTCCTCCACGATGCCCCTCCACCAGGGACCCCAGACACACATGGAGAGCTACATGAAGTCTGGGGTGAGCCACCACTCAAGCACACGTGGGGTCCTGGGGCCTTGGACCCGTGGGCCACCATAGCACCAGTGGCAGCTGTAGCTCTGAAAACAGGGAAGGCCAGGCTCCCTCGCACAACCCCAGGATAGGGGCTATATCCATGGGGCTGAGGAGCAGACAGACTGCAAACCTCACTTCCACTGCACTTTGCCAGACAGGGCCCATTGGCCTGGGACCCTAGCTTGGCCAACCCAGCCCCACCTGACCTCTCTAACAGGTAGCAGCCCTGCCCTTCCCTGGGACAGAGCTCCCAGCAGTAGCAGGCAGGCCACCATTGTTGTTGCTCCACAACTCCCACCCCTGCAGCCTTCCTGCTCGGAAGGAAGCAAAAAGATTAAGGACTAACACAGGCCTCCAGCACAGTGCAACTGCCTTACAGAAGAGTGGCCAGTCTGTTTTCCATGCAAGTCTCAGCTCCCGCTACTCCTTACTAGACAAGGCCTCCCCACCTGGAACCCCAGCCACTGATAACCCTAGCCCCTGAGAACCTCAACAGGGCTCTCAGGCCAGTAGCAGTTCTGCGGCCCTGCACTTACTTAGAGTGGAGCTCCCAGCAGTAGCAGGCAAGCCATCATTTTTGCTGGTCCGCAATTCCTGCCCCTGCTGCCCTCGACCTCGAGAGGGTGCAAAGAGATTGGGGACTGACACAGGTCTCCAGCAGTGAAGCAGCCTTACAGAAAAGCGCTCAGACTGTTTTCCACATTGATGTCTGCCAGTGTTACTCCTCACTGGGCAGGACTTCTCAACCTGGGCCCCCATTACAACCACTCTGCACTCACCTGAACATTTCAGTAGGTGGCAGCTCTGAGTTTCTCTGGGGAGGAAATTCTGTAGACAAAGCACAGTCCCTCTCTCATTGCAGCTGCAGTAGTACTGTCCTCCAGCTGGTGAAGGAACAAAGGGCCTGGTCATATTGCTGGCATATCCAGCATGCCACAGCCACCATAGGAGGAGGAGCCCAGTCTCTGTTCCCTGTGAGTCCCCACCCCCTCCTCGTCACTAAGCAGATCCCCAGATTGGGAGTGCAGAACAGCCGCCCCACCCCCAACTAAGCATTCCCACTGGTAGTGGCTCTGTTTCCCTGGGGTGGAGCTCCCACAAGTAACTGACAGCTCCTCTGCCACTGCCACTGTGGCTATTCTGCTCTTGCTGCCCTCTAACTGAAGAAGGAACGAAGAGCCCGAGGACTTTGGTCACACCTCCAGCACATGAGAGTCACCATATGAAGAGCACAGTCTTTCTGTGAGCCCCTGATTCCCTGCTCTTCATCAAGCGGGGCCCACAGCTTGGGCCCACAGCTCAGGCCCACAGCTGCCCTATCCCTGCCTGAACGTTCCTATTGGAGCAACTCTGTATTTCTCTGGAGTGGAGCTCCAAGAGGCAACTGAAAGCCCCTCTGCCACTGCCAGCACAGTGGTACTGTCCTTGCTGCCCTATACCTAGGAAAGGAGCAAAGAACCCGAGTGCTTTCCTCACACCTCTAGCACACCAAAGCTGCCCTAAGGAAAAGAGCCCAATCTGTCTTCCCCGTGAGCCTCTGGCAAACTCTGCTCATTACCAGACAGGGGCCCCTGGCTAGGGTCCACAGTGCAGCTGTCCCACCACAGTTTAATCACTCTTGATTGGTGGCCGCTCTGCATTTCTGAGGTGGAACCACAAGAGACAAGTGAAAGGCCCTCTGCTATTTCCCCTGCTAAGGTCTCTGCCCCTGCTACCCCCAAGCTGGGGAGCGAACATAAAGCCCGAGCTCACCTTAGGGCTGTGGTGCACAGCCCAGCAGTGCCAAGCCAAGTTCTGTAGCCAGCACTCAAGTGGGAGAGGAGCCCATATTCTCACAGCACTGAGAGAGAGTGAGAGGTGACAGCGTGCTGGCAGTCCTCACAGCCCTCGCTCGCTTTCGGCGCCTCCTCTGCCTGGGCTCCCACTTTGGCGGCATTTGAGGAGCCCTTCAGCCCGCCGCTGCACTGTGGGAGCCCCTTTCTGGGCTGGCCAAGGCAAGAGCCGGCTCCCTCAGCTTGTGAGGAAGTGTGGAGGGAGAGGCGCGGTCGGAAACCGGGGCTGCGCGCGGCGCTTACAGGCCAGGGCAAGTTCCGGGTGGGCGTGGGCTCGGCGGACCCCGCACTGGGAGCGTCAGGCCGGCCCTGCCGCCCCGGGCAATGAGGAGCTTAGCACTCGGGCCAGCGGCTGCGGAGGGTGTACTGGGTCCCCCAGCAGTGCGGGCCCACCGGCGCTGCGCTCGATTTCTCGCCGGACCTTAGCTGCCTTCCCGCAAGGCAGGACTGGGGACCTGCAGCCCGCCATGCCTGAGCCTCCCCCCGCCTCCTTGGGCTCCTGTGCAGCACAAGCCTCTCCGACGAGCGCAGCCCCCTGCTCCAGGGCGCCCAGTCCCATCGACCACACAAGGGCTGAGGAGTGCGGGCGCAGAGCACGGGACTGGCAGGCAGCGCCACCTGCAGCCCTAGTGCGACATCCACTGGGTGAAGCCAGCTGGGCTCCTAAGTCTGGCGGGGACGTGGAGAACCTTTATGTCTAGCTAAGGGATTGTAAATACACCAATCCGCACTCTGTATCTAGCTCAAGGTTTGTAAATACACCAATCAGCACCCTGTGTCTAGCTCAGGGTTTGTGAATACACCAATCTACACTCTGTATCTAGCTACTCTGGTGGGGACTTGGAGAACCTTTGTGTGGACACTCTGTATCTAGCTAATCTAGTGGGGACCTGGAGAACCTTTGTGTCTAGCTCAGGGATTGTAAACGCACCAATCAGCGCCCTGTCAAAACAGACCAAGGGGCTCTACCAATCAGCAGGATGTGGGTGGGGCCAGATAAGAGAATAAAAGCAGGCTGCCCCAGCCAGCAGTGGCAACTTGCTGAAATCCCCTTCCATGCTGTGGAAGCATTGTTCTTTCGCTCTTTGTAATAAATCTTGCTGCTGCTCACTCTTTGGGTCCACACTGCCTTTATGAGCTGTAACACACACTGCGAAGGTCTGCAGCTTCACTCCTGAAGCCAACGAGACCACGAACCCACCAGGAGAAAGGAACAACTCCAGAGGTGCTGCTTCAGGAGCTGTAACGCTCACTGTGAAGGTCCGCAGCTTCACTCTTGAGCCAGTGAGACCACGAACCCACCAGAAGGAAGAAACTCTGAACACATCTGAACATCAGAAGGAACAAACTCCAGACATGCCGCCTTTAAGAACTGTAACACTCACCCGAGGGTCCTTGGCTTCATTCTTGAAGTCAGCGAGACCAAGAACCCACCAATTCCGGACACAAGAGCGCGGTTGCAAATGGGAAATACAGAGGAGCCACAGGGCTGAGCAAAAGCCTACCTACTGACCATTATGTTTAAGCACCATCTACTGGATCACAGTCCAAACTTTAACACCAAAAATACTTTGCTAATATACCCCCGCCCCATGAAACCAAAGACAAAAGTTCACCTACAAATAAAGACCTTGCACAAAGGCTTGGCCCTTTGAAAACATCCAGAAACAAAGTCAACTGACAATACTCAAATTGTGCTACCGTTTAAGGAACATCGGCCCACCACAGATGAGAAAGAACTAACACAAGAATTTTGGCAACTTAAAAAGTCAGAGTGTCTTCTTTCCTCCAAAGGATTACACTAATTCCTCAGCAATGGTTCTTAACCAAACTTAAATGGTTGAAATTACAAAAATAGAATTCAGAATATGGATGGGAATGAAGGCTATTAAGATTCAGGAAATTGTTGAAACCCAATCAAGGATTACAATACAGGAGATGAAAGACAAAATGCCCCATTTTAATATAAAACAAAATTAATAGGATAGAACTGAAAAACACACAACAAGAATTTTATAATTCAATTGAAAGTATTAACAGTAGACTAGACCAAGCTGAGTTAATAAACTCAGAGATCAAAGACTGGGTCTCTGCATTAACTCACTCAGACAAAAATAAAGGAAAAATAATTTAAAAAAAAAACAATGAACAAAACCTCTGAGAAATATGTGATTATGTAAAGAAACCAAATCTATGACTCATTTGCATCCCTGAAAAAGAAGGAGAGAACAAGCAAGTTGGAACATGTATTTGAGGATCGCATCCAAAAAAATTTTCCCAACCTCATTATAGAGGCCGATATTCAAATTCAGAAATTGCAGAGAATCTCCGCCAGATATTATACAAAATGACAATCCTTATAACACATAGTCATCAGATTCTCTAAGGTTGACATGAAAGAAAAAATATTGGCTGGGCATCCTGGCTCATGCCTGTAATCCCAAGACTTTGAGAGGTCAAGGGGGGGCAGATCTATTGAGTCCAGGAGTTCAGGACCAGCCTGGGCAACAGAGAGAAACCCCATTTCTACAAAAATTAAGCAGGTGTAGTGGCATACACCTGTAGTCCCAGCTACTCAGGAGGCTGAGGTGGGAGGATCACTTGAGCCTGAGAGATTGAGGCTTCAGTGAGCCATGAGCATACCACTGTACTCCAACCTGGGTAACAGAGTGAAACCCTGCCTCAAAAAAAAAAAAAAAAAAAGACAAAAAAGAAAAGAAAAAAGTAGCAAGAGAGAAAGGGTAGCTCATCTACGAAAGGAAAACTTATCAGGCTATCGGTGGACCTTTCAGCAGAAAAAGTACAAGTTGGAAGATATTGGGGGTCTAAATTCAGCATTCTTAAAAAAAAAAAACTCTAACAAAGAATTTCATATCCAGCCAAACTAAGCTTCATAAGCTAAGTAGAAATAAGATATTTTTTCGACAAGCAAATGCTAAGGGAAATTTTTACCACTAGACCTGCCTTACAAGAGATCTTTCAGGGAGTGCTAAATATGGAAATGAAAGGCTATTACCAGCCCCCGCAAAAACACACTTAAGTACATAGACCATTGACACTATAAAGCAACTACATGATCAAGTCTGCATAACAACCAGCTAATGACATGATGAAAGGATAAAATTTGTGCATATCAATACAAACCTTGAATGTAAATGAGCTAAATCTCCCAATTAAATGGCCAGAGTGGCAAGTTGGATAAAGAAGCAAAACCAAACTCTACACTGTCTTCAAGAGTTCTATCTCACATGCAATGACACCCATAGGCTCAAAGTAAAGGGAAGGAGAAAAATCAGCTAAGCAAATGGAAAACATAGAAAGGCAGAAACATTCTAATTTCAGACAAAACAGACTTTAAACCAACAATAATGAAAAAGACAGAGGACATTACGTAATGGTAAAGGGCTCAACTCAACAAGAGGACTTAACTGTCCTAAATATATATGCACCAACACAGGAGCACACAGATTAATAAAACAAATTCTTAGAGACCTGTAAAGAGATGAGATAACCATATAATAATAATGGAAAACTTCAACACCCCACTGACAGTATTAGACAGATCATCAAAGCAGAAAACTAACAAAAATATTCAGGAACTGAACTTGACACTTGAACAAATGCACCTAACAGACGTATGCAAAACTCTCCATCCAAAAACAACAGAATATACATTCTTCTCATCTGCACATGGCACACTTGCTAAAATCAGCCACACGATTGTTCATAAAACAGTTCTCAGGAAATTTTTAAAAAAGACAAAATCATACCAATCACACTCTCAGACCACAGCATGATAAAAACAGAAATCAATACCAAGAAGATTTATCAAAACCATACAATCACACAGAAATTAAACAATCTGCTCTTGAATGACTTTTGAGTAAAGAATGAAATTAAGGCAAAGATCAAGACATTCTTTGAAACTAATGAGGACAAGAGATAAAACATACCAGAACCTCTGGGACACAGCTAAAGTAGTGTTAAGAGAAAAGTTAATAGTGCTACACACCCACATCAAAAAGTTAGAAAGGTCTCAAATTAACAGCCTAACCATCACATTTTGAGGGACTAGAAAAACAAGAGCAAGCCAACCCCAAAGCTAACAGAAGACAATAAGTGACAAAGATCAGAGTTAAACTGAAGGAAACTGAGATGTGAAAGGCCATACAAGATATCAATGAAACTAGAAGTTGGTCCTTTGAAAGAATATGTAAGACAGATAGACTGCCAGACTGCCAGCTAGACTAATAAAGGAAAAAAAAAAAAAAAAAGAGAAGACCCTAGTTGACACAATCAAAAATGACAAAGGGTACGTTACTGCTGACTTCACAGAAACACAAAGAACCATCAGAGACTGTTATGAATACCTATATACACACAAACTGGGGAACCTAAAAGAAATGGACCCTGTTGATTTGGGGTGGAGAGTTCTGTAGATGTCTATTAGGTCCGCTTGGTGCAGAGCTGAGTTCAATTCCTGGGTAACCTTGTTGACTTTCTGTCTCGTTGATCTGTCTAATGTTGACAGTGGGGTGTTAAAGTCTCCCATTATTAATGTGTCTAAGTCTCTTTGGAGGTCACTCAGGACTTGCTTTATGAATCTGGGTGCTCCTGTATTGGGTGCATATATATTTAGGATAGTTAGCTCTTCTTGTTGAATTAATCCCTTTACCATTATGTAATGGCCTTCTTTGTCTCTTCTGATCTTTGTTGGTTTAAAGTCTGTTTTATCAGAGACTAGGATTGCAACCCCTGCCTTTTTTTGTTTTCCATTTGCTTGATAGATCTTCTTCCATCCTTTTATTTTGAGCCTATGTGTGTCTCTGCACTTGAGATGGGTTTCCTGAATACAGCACACTGATGGGTCTTGAGTCTTTATCCAGTTTGCCAGTCTGTGTCTTTTAATTGGAGCATTTAGTCCATTTACATTTAAAGTTAATATTGTTATGTGTGAATTTGATCCTGTCATTATGATGTTAGCTGGTTATTTTGCTTGTTAGTTGATGCAGTCTCTTCCTAGTCTCGATGGTCTTTACATTTTGGCATGATTTTGCAGTGGCTGGTACTGGTTGTGCCTTTCCATGTTTAGTGCTTCCTTCAGGAGCTCTTTTAGGGCAGGCCTGGTGGTGACAAAATCTCTCAGCATTTGCTTGTCTGTAAAGTATTTTATTTCTCCTTCACTTCTGAAGCTTAGTTTGGCTGGATATGAAATTCTGGGTTGAAAGTTCTTTTCTTTAAGAATGTTGAATATTGGCCCCCACTCTCTTCTGGCTTGTAGGGTTTCTGCCAAGAGATCCGCTGTTAGTCTGATGGGCTTCCCTTTGATGGTAACCCGACCTTTCTCTCTGGCTGCCCTTAACATTTTTTCCTTCATTTCAACTTTGGTGAATCTGACAATTATGTGTCTTGGAGTCGCTCTTCTTGAGGAGTATCTTTAGGTGGGAATTGAACAGTGAGAACACATGGACACAGGAAGGGGAACATCACACTTCGGGGACTGTTGTGGGGTGGGGGGAGGGGGGAGGGATAGCGTTGGGAGATATACCTAATGCTAGATGACGAGTTAGTGGGTGCAGCACACCAGCATGGCACATGTATACATATGTAACTTACCTGCACATTGCACACATGTACCATAAAGCCTAAAGTATAATAATAATAATAATAATAATAATAATAATAGAAAAAAAAGAAAAAAACAAAGAAAACAATTTAAAAAAAAAAACAATTACATGTAGACAAGGGTAGGGAATTAACTGCAATGGGACACATGAAAATTTTGTGGGGTCATGAAAATATTTCATATCTTATTTTTAAAGAGTTGCATTAGGCATTAGTTTATATAATTGTCAAAACTCATAAAATTGAACAACTGAAAAAAAAAAAAAAAAGAAATGGACCCATTCCTATGAGAAAAAAAAAAAAAAGTCCCAAGACTGAATCAAGAAGAAATTCAAACCCTGAACAGACGAATAATGAGTTCTGAAATGGAATCAGTAACAAAAAGCCTGTCAACCAAAGCCCAAAACCAGATGGATTCACAACCGAATTCTACCAGATGTAAAGAAGAGCTGGTACCATTCCTGCTGAAACCATTCCAAAAAATTGAGGAGAAGGGGCTCCACCCTATCTTACTGTATGAGGCCAACATCATTCTGATACCAAAACACAACAAAAAGATAAAACAAAAGAGAACACTTCAGGCCAATATCCTTCAGGATCATAGATACAAAAATCCTCAACAAAATACTAGCAAACCAATCTGAGCCACACATGAAGAAGCTGATCCACCATAATCAAGTAGGGTTATCCCAGAGGGATGCAAGGTTGGTTTAGCATATGCAAATCAATGCAAGTGAGTTATCACATAAACAGAACTATCCAAGCTGAGTGCCAAATCAAGAATGCTGTTCTATTCACTACAGTTACAAAAAATAAATAAATAAAATACTTAGCAATACAGCTAACCAGGGAGGTGAAAGATGTCTACAATGAGAATTACAAAACACTCTTCAAAGAGATTAGAGATGATGCAAACAAATGGAAAAACATTCCATGCTCATAGATTGGAAGAATCAATATTGTTAAAATGCCCATATTGCCCAAAGCAATCTCCAGATGCAATGCTCTTCCTAGCCCAGAAATAAAGCCACACACTAACGATCATTTGATATTTCACAAAAACAAGCAGTAAGGAAAGGACTCCCTATTCAAGAAATGGGTCTGGGATAGCTGAGTAGCCATACTCAGAAGAATGAAACTGGACCCCTTCCTTATACCATATACAAAAATCTACTCAAGATGGATTAAAGACTTAAATGTAAAACCGAAAAATATAGAAAACTTGCAAGATAACGTAGGAAATATTGATACCATTCTGGACATAGGCTCCAGCAAAGATTTTATGACAAAGAAGACAAAAGCAATTGCAACAAAAACAAAAATTGGCAAGTGGGACCTCATTAAATTAAAGAGCTTCTGTAGAGCAAAGAAAACTATCAACAGAGTGATATGGTTTGGATCTGTGTCCTTGAACAAATATCACGTTGAATATAATCCTCAATGCTGTAGGTGAGGCCTGCTGGGAGGTGATTGGATCACAGGGGTGGTTTCTCATGAATGATTTAGCACCATCCCTTTTGGTGTTCTTGTCATGATAGTGAGTTATCATGAGATCCAGTTGTTTAAAGGTGTTTAGCACCTCCTCCGCCCTACCTAACTTCTGCTCCAGCCATGGAAGATGTGCCTGCTTTTTGTTCATCTCCCCCCATGATTGAAGTTTCCTGAGGTCTCCCTAGCAGCAGAAGCTTCTACGATTCCTTTATAGCCTGCAGAACCACAAGGAGCAAATTAAACCTCTTTTCTTTATAAATTTGCCCTGTCTCCAATTTTTTATAGCAATATGAAAATAGACTAATACAGAGAGTTAATAGCCAACCCACAGAATAGGAGAAAACACTTAAAGACTATGCATCTGACAAAGGTCTACTATTCAGCATCTATAAGGAACTTAAACAAATTTATAACCAAAAAACAACTCCCTTAAAAAGTTGGCAAAGGATATGAACAGATGCTTTTCAATAGAAGATATATTTGAGGCCAAGAAAAACAGAAAAATGTTCAACATTGCTAATCATTAGAGAAAGACAAATCTAAACCGCAATAATCTACCATGTCACACCACTCAAAGTGTCTACTCTCAATAAGTCAAAATATAACAGATGCTGGCCAGCTGGAGGAGAAAAGAGAATACTTATACATTAGAGGTGGTAATGTGGATCAGTGCAGCCACTGTGGAAAGCAGTTTGACAATTTCTCAAAGAACTTGAAGAACTATCATTCGACCCAGCAATCTCAGTATTGAGCATATACCCAAAGGAATATAAATCATTCTACAGAAAGACACATGCATGCATATGTTCATTACAGCGTTAATCACAATAGCAAAGATATGGAGTCAATCTAGATGCCCAACAATGATAGGCTGGATAAAGAAAACATGGTACACAAAGGCCATGGAATACTACGTAGCCATAAAAAAGAATGAGAACATGTTCTCCTCAACAACATGAATGGAGCCAAAGGCAATTATCCTAAGCTAACTAATGCAGGACTAGAAAACCAAATACCACATTGTCTCACTTATAAGTGGGAGCTAAACATTAAGTACAGATGGACACAAGAAATGGCACAATAGACACAGCACCTACTTGAGGGCAGAGGGTTGGGGGAGAGCAAGGATCAAAAAACTACCCATCAGGTTCTATGCTTATTACCTGGGTGGTGAAATAATCCATATACCAACGCCTGCATTACACAATGTATCTGTATAACCAATCTGCACATGTGCTCCTGAAATAAAAATAAAAATTTAAAAATTAAAAAAACCTCTTAGATATCTAATGCTTATGTGTAGACATTTATAGATCTGTGTGTGTACATGTAACTATGTATGTTTGTGTATGAGTGTGTATCTACATGTAATATGCTTCATCTATTAGCCACAAATTCTTGTAATTTTATTTCCTCTTTAAATTTATTGCCTTTTTTCACTTTACTTACATTTTAATTTTTTGAATTTAGACACTGCAGCAATCACTCCTTAGCAGCAATTTCACTTTCTCTGTTTTCATTACTCAAAGTCAACTACAGTCTGAAAATACTAGGTGAATATTGTACAACATAGTATTAAAGAGAGAGAACATGCAAAACTTTATTATAGTTACAATTATTCTATTTTATTGTTAATATTGTTAATATCTTACTGTGCTTAATTTATAAATTGAAATTTATCATAGGTATGTATATACAAATATAAGAAAAATTATAGTACTCTATATATAAGATTCAGGACTATACATAGATTCAGGCACCCCCTGGAGGTCTTGGAACATACCCCCTGCAAATAAGGAGGGATAACAGTACATTTTATTCTGAAAGATTTGACTTATTGCATAGTGACTTAAATTTTTTCACAACATAATAGTGAAAGCTGTTTTATTAACATAATCTATCAGCATGAGAGTTTTGGCCTGCTCTGTTTTTGACCTGTGCTGGTTTACCCCTCCTTAGGCAACTTGGTGATCCCCTGCTCTCAGAGGGTTACCATATTGATGCTGAACTTAGTGTAGACATCCAATTTGAATAGTGCACTGTAGCCCAGAATTCCTGGGCTCAAGCAATCCTCCTACCTCAGCCTCTTGAGTAGTTTGGACTTCAGGCACACACTACTGCATCCAGCAAATATAATTTGTCAAATTATGAAATAGAAAAATGAAAAGTTTCAAATGATAAGGGACAAAAGTTGCATTGTTTGTTTAATAAGGTATTATTAGGTGACATCCCCATAAATATCACTCACATCAAGAGATAAAACATTGTTAGCCACACCAGAACCTCTTTATTTACCCCATTTCAATGTTCAACCCTTCCTAAACTTCAAAAGTAACTACTACTTGGAATTTCATAGTAATCACTTCCTTGACTTTTCAAACAATTTTATCCTTATGTGCATCCATAAACACTGTATTTTATACTTATTATTAAGAGTAAACTAAAGTGAATGTAAGAACAAATAAAATATAAAATATACAATTCATTATGGCAATCTTCCCTTTCTAATTATGGGCTTGGATGTCATGCCTGGCAATTATTTTCTTACTTTGATCATATATATATGTGTGTGTGTGTGTGTGTGTGTGTATACACATATGTATATATATAAAATAAATGTATTGTTACCTTGAGTTGTAGATGATCTTAGAAATGAGACACCAGTTTTGTTGATTGTTTTTCGGTGTTAACTAAGTTTTAAATTGACAATGTCAAGAACAAGACAGAAACTGAAAGTCAGTGTGTGGATCTGCCAAAGCCATAGTGGCATAAAACAATGTTACTCTTTATACATTGTTAAAATATAAAAAATCAAACCCAAATGCATAATAGAATAAATGCCAGGAAAATAGGCATGAACAGGTGTGTCCAAGGCATACCAAGATGTTTGATAAATCTAATTATAAAAGATAGGTGAAATATAATGTGTTTAGTTTTAGAAAAGAAATTGAATTGAGCAAGGGAAAGCAAATAATTATTCATGCAGAAAAGTTAAGGCTACTTAATAAGGATTTTAAGTTAAAAATTGATACAATTGAATAACATAAAGTGTATATTTTTCCGTGTCAAGTTCTAAAGAGTAAAGAGGAACAAATACTTCCTGATTAAGGTTTTCTCAAAGGAAACAAAGCAGAACAGGAATGAACTATTTTCCTGGTATTACTCTAAAAGCTAATAGGACAATAGCTATCCTATGGAGAAAAGGGAAACCTTGTACATTGTTGGTGGGAAGGCAAATTGGTAAAGCCTTTTGGAAAACATTACAGGGGTTCCTCAAAAAATTAAGATTAGAACTACCCATGATCCAGGATCACCTGATGCATTTGGTTGTCATGTCTCTTAGTCTTCTTTAATCTGGACTATTTCCTGTCTTTGTCTATCATGACCTTTACAATTTTCATGAAGACTAGTTATTTTGTAGAATGGCTGTCAACGAGAGCTTGCTTCCTAATGATTGCATTCATTATGCAGTTTTCACGAGAATACCAATATTTATAACTGTACTATTTGTCATATAAGATGTTAGCATCTGGGTGAAGGCCATATGGGAGTTCTTTGTATTATTTTTGCAACATTTTTATATGTCTAAAATTGTTTCAAAATGAAAATAAAAACAAACATTAAAACGGTAAAAAAAAAAAAAAAAAAAAACTACCCATGATCTGTCAATTCCTCTTCTGCATAAATACCCAAAACAATTGAAAGCAGAGCTTTGAAGAAATGGCTGCACTCCCATGTCCATTGCAGCGATCTTCACAATAGCCGTGATGTGGAACCACTTAAGTATCAATGGATGGATAGATGGATAAAGAAATAGTGACTGACACACACACACACAAACACACATACAAATACATACACACACATATAATGGAATATGGCTTAGCATTAAAAAAGAAAAAGATCCTCCTATTTG
The DNA here is from genome assembly GCF_028885625.2 of Pongo pygmaeus. Taxonomy (NCBI): domain Eukaryota; kingdom Metazoa; phylum Chordata; class Mammalia; order Primates; family Hominidae; genus Pongo; species Pongo pygmaeus. Next base: position 39,349,181 of record NC_072384.2, on the reverse strand, counting down.
AAACAACATGGATGAAACTGGATGACATTATGATAAGTGAAATAAGTCAGATGCAGAAGGAAAAATACTAAATGATGCCACTTTTATGAGTTATCTGTAACAGTAAAACTCATAGGAGCAGAAACACAATAGTGGTGACCAGCAGTTGGGGGCATGGGGAAATGTTGGTCAAAAGGTACAAAGTTCCCGTTATGTAGGATAAGCACGTTTTAGAGATCTAATGTATAGCATGGAGGTTATACTTAATAATACTGTGTTGAATACGGGAGTACTTCATTATGTTATGCTTCATTTTATTGTACTTCGCAGATACTGCATGTTTTGCAAATTGAAGATTTGTGACAACCCTTCATTAAGCAAGTCTATGGGCAATATTTTTCCCAACAGCATAAGCTTTACTTCATGTCTTTTTGTCACATTTTGGTAATTCTCATAATAATTCAAACTTTTTCATTTTTATCGTATCTGCTATGGTGATCTGTGATCAGTAGTAATTGTTTTGGGGTGCCTCAAACCACACCCACATATGATGACAAGCTTAATAAATACATATTGTGTGTTTTCTACCTGTTCCTCTCACCAAGCATTCCCTCATCTCTCTCCTCCTCAGTCCTCCCTATTTCCTGAGACAAAACAATATTGAAATTAGGCCAGTTTAGAACCCTGCAATGGCCTCTAAGTTTTCAAGAGAAAGAAAGAGTTATATATCTCTCAAGTTAAATCAAAAGCTATTATAAAAATCATTAAGGTTTGTGTGGAAGACATATCAAAAGCCAAGGTAGGCCAAAAGGTAAGCCTCTTGTGCCAACACACACACACACACACACACACACACACTCTCACACATGGCAACTATGTGAAAAGATGAATATATTAATTAGCTTGACCTTAGATATCTGTTCACTGTATAGATTTATATCAAAACCTCATGCTGTACACCTTAAACATATAAAATTTTAATTTTTTGAACAAGCTAATAGTGAAATAAATCTTCTCAAAACTGTAATTATGTAAACTAGTGTTTGTGTGACTGTATATTTACTCTCAAAAACAGAAGTTAAGAGATCATGTAAAAAATAAGATTTAACATTTAGTTATGATGATTCTACATCATTTCAGCAGTAGCCAGAAATAAGATAAAATACTTGGGTTATAAAAAAAATAATGGAAAATTTCTGAAATTGCTATCTAGTACTGATAACAATATAACAACTTACACTACAATCAGTTAACATGCACTTACTTGTGCCAGGTACTGTGCTAAGCACCTTATTAGCATTATGTTATTAAATCCTCATAGGAATCAATGAGGCAGTGTATAAAACTGAGAAACTTAAAAGGATGGCTGCTTTACTTAGGAAATCAATGAAAAGCAGCACGATGACGTATTCTAAAAATGAGAACAATAGCTGTAATCAGGAAATTAATTCAATAATTCTTCTTTAACCCTTTCCAGTAAATAGGAATTGAGTTATTCTACTTGTTTAGTATAGCAAATGGTCCATGAAAACCAGGACTCTATATAAATTTTGGAAACAACTTGTGGATCTTGAGGGTGGAGAAATATATTGCCAGTGACAAATGAGAGCAATAGAATTGAGATAAAATTAATGAGGATGGGCTTGCTTCAGGTCCTTTTCTGTCCTGCAATTCGTTTTCACCAGGTGTCATTATGACCTATCCCAAAGATAGCATAATCTTATGAAAAAGTCTACTCATTTCCGATTTCCATGGATACACAGACTACCAATGTCTTTTTAAGTTACTAGTCTGAAACTCCACAAAAACCTTTCATTAATGCTGATGCTGAAATTTTGAAAAGATAGCAGAGAGATTGACTTTAAGCTATTAAATAATTTGGCTTAGCTTCACTGAAGCAAAAATATAAAAGCTCTAAAATTCCATGTAGGTTTGTTCACTTCTGTCTTGATATTGCACAGAAATATGATAGAAAGCTGTTTAGAAATTATTGTGCCCAGGGAACATTAGTTGACCTACAAAAGTTACTTCCAGTAGTTTGTAATTTTTGATTCCTAAGATTTGACAAGTATGTGGCTGAATTTATTAATAAACTCAGAAAATATTTATTAGCACCTACTTAGAGCCACAGAGTGTGTTGGTGCTGTAGGGCAGGGAACTGTGATGTATACTGCAACTTCAGTGGCAATATGCCGTTCTGGAAATCGTGTCAGTGTTTGGTGTCACTGATCAGAAATGTTAAGAAAAATATTACTTCTGGGTAACACTTGAAATGAATGCAATTGATAGAAGTTTTAGTTTGAAGAGATTTTTTTCTCTGGGTCATTCAGTTTCTCCAGAGCAAAAATCTTCCATATTTTACTTGGATCTAGTTGGGGTAGGGATTGTGATTTGCCTGGATGGCAATCTTCCTGTAAGGTAGTGAGGGTCAGTGAGGAGGTTACTGGGAGTCCACAGTTACTAATGAACGTTTTCATAAAATCTCTCCTTATTTCAGTCCCTACCTCCCCTCTTCTTTCCCCTGTGCTTGGGGATCTCAAGTCTCTGCTTCGTTTGCTTTACGGAGTAACACATCTGTCTTCCACAGCACTGAGGACGAGGAACAGTCATCTCTTGCACGAGGGCTCTGGAGGGCTGAATACTCTCTAGATAGGCAGTAATCTAGAGAGTGACAATTAAATTTCCAAATGGAGAATAGTTTCAGTATGGAGAGAATTGCATTGAACTCCTAGCATATAAAGCTCAAGTGGCAGGGCTTCCTGTACCACAGCCTCTAGTCACCGTAGCATCCTTTCTTCACCCAGGTTCAATCAGAACCTAAAGTTGGCTGAGTGTGGTGGCTCATGCCTGTAATCCCAGCACTTCGGGAGTTCAAGGCAGGCAGATTGCTTGAGCCTAGGGGTTTGAGACAAGCCTGGGCACACATAGTGAGACACCATGCCCACAAAAAAACACAAAATTAGCCAATCATAGTGGTGCATACCTGTAGTCCCAGCTACTTGGGAGGTTAGTGTGGAGGATCACTTGAGCTCGTGAGGTCCAGGCTGCAGTGAGCTGTGAGCACATGACTGCACTCTAGCCTGGGTGACAGAATAAGACCCTGTGTCAAAACAAACAAACAAACAAACAAACAAAAAACAGAAAGAATGAGAGAAAGAAAAGAAGGAAACAGAAAGAAAGAAAGAAAGAAAGAGAGAAAGAAAGAAAGAAAGAGGGAAGTCTTACTAGTTGTGTAATGAAATATAGATAGTTGCATCCAAAATCCAAAAATCAGTATAACAGATGCATAGATAGGTACAAAATCTTAAATGCATAACCCATTAATTTATACAGCACTAGTAAATGGCATTATATCATTTTCCAAAAACTCCAGAATATACCTTTCCTGTGGTCCTGCTTGCCCAGAGATAATCACTATTTTGACTTTTATTGGCCATTGGCACATTGTATTTTTATGAAATGCCTGTGCAAGTCTTTTTGTCTTTTATTTATTATATTGTTGCTGTTTTCCTTATAGGTTTGCAGAAGTTGTTTATATATATTCTGCACAATATATTTTTAGATATATGTATTGTAAATATCATCTTTCAGTATTTTACTTCCTTATTCACTCTTTGATATCGTGTCCAATCGGAATCCCCCGTGTTGGAGGAGGAGGCTGGTGGGAGGTGATTGAATCAAGGGGGTGGATCTAGTGATGGTCAGTGAGCTCTCATGAGATCTGGTTGTTTAAAAGTGTGTAGCACCTCCCCGTTCTCTTTCTTCCTCCTGCCACAACCTTGGAAGACATACCTACTTTCCCTTCTGCCGTGGTTCTAAGTTTCCTAAGGCCTCCTCAGCCATGCCTCCTATAAAGCCTTCAGAACCATGAGCCAATTAAACCTTTTTTCTTTATAAATGACCCAGTCTCAGAAATTTCTTTATAGTGGCACAAGAATGGACTAATGCACTCTCATAATAGTATTTTTTAATGACTACAAGTTCTTAATTTATATTATGCCAAATATAAATATTTTCCTTAAATTTTTGTATCCTTTAATTTTTTTTTTTCTTATGGAAAAATTATGAAGGTATTTTCACAAGTTTCCTTCTGGAAGTTTCATTGTTTCAGTTTACATTTGGAAAACATTTACATGTTATCAATACTCTCTCAGTCCATGGACAAGATATATTTCTTCATTAATTTGACTACATTTTCTTTATTTATCTATCAATGAATTCTTGTTTTTTTCTATATCTTGGTCATTATGAATAATGCTACAGGAACATGAGAGTGTAGATATCTATTCCAGATCTTGACTTCAATTATTTTAAATATATATAGATAAGTGAAATTTCTGAGTTATATGGTAATCATAGTTTTAATTTTTTGAGGAAACTGCATACTGTTTTTCATAGATACTGTACCATTGTACATTTCCACTGACAGTGTATAAGTGTTCCAATTTTTCTGCATTCCTGCTGGTACTTATCCTTTTTTTTAAATTATTGTAGCTATCCTGTCAGGTGCAAAGTGATATGTAATTAGTTTTGATTTGCATTTCTCTAATAATTAATGATGTTGGGCATCTTGTCATGTGCCAACTGGTCATTGCAAATCATATATCTGATAATAGGTTAATTTCCAAAATATATTAGAAACGGTTACAACCCCACAGCAAATAATATTAATAACCTGATTAAAAATAGGGCAAAGAACTTGAACAGACATTTTTCCAAAGAAGATATACAAATGGACTTCTTTTTTTCTCAGCAATGTTTGTAGGTTTCAGAATAGAGGGGTTTTAGTTTTTGGTTAGAATTATTTCTCAATATTTGACTTTGGTGCTATTATAAGCTATATATTTAAAAATCAGGTTCTGATTGTTTATTGCTAGTGTATAGAAGCACAATAGATTTGTATATTTTCCCTTTTATTTATATATAATAATTTTCATATTATATATGTATATATTTATGTGTGTGTATATATATATCAACATATACATGTGAATGTTGTATAGAATGTGTAATAATCAAGTCAGGTTATTTGGAGTATCCATCATTTTGAGTGTTTATCATTTTTATGTGATGGTATTTAACATCCTCTCTTCTAGTTACTTGGAAATATACATAATATTTTTGCTAAGTTTAGTCACCCTAGTCTGCTATCAAACAATAAAAAAAAACTTCTTCTAGTTAACTGTATGTTTGTACCCATAATAAACCTCTCTTTTTCCGCCTCCCCAGCCTTGCCCAGACTCTGGTATCTGGCATTCTATTCCCTATGTTCATGAGATTAAGATTTTTAGTTCCTACCTATGAGTGAGTATGTATGGTATTTGTCTTTCTGTGCCTGACTTATTTCACTTAACACAACAATCTCCAGTTTCATCTAGATTGCTGCAAATGATATCATGATTTCATTCTTTTATATAGCTGAATAGTATTCCACTATGTGTGTGCATACCATATTTTCTTTATTCATTCATCCATTGATAGGCTTTCTGTTTTCCCCATTCATTATAATGCCAGCTGTGAGTCATTGCATATGGCTTTTATTATGTTGAGGTATGTTCCTTCTATCCTCAGTTTTTTAGGGTTTTTATAATAAAGAGATGTTGAATTTCATCAAATGCTTATTCAGCATCAATTAAAATTATCACATGGTTTTTGTCCTTCATTTTGTTAATATGTCACATTGATTGATTTGCATATGTTGAATCATCCTTGCATCCCAGGGATAAAGCTTACTTGATCATGATGAATGATATTTTTAATGTATTGTTGCTTTTGATTTGCTAGTATTTTGTTGAGGATTTGCTAGTATTTTGTTGATTTGCTGTCTGGAAGATCTGTCCAATGCCAACATGGGGTGTTGAAGTCTCCAAGTATTATTTTATTGAGTTCTCTCTCTCTCTGTCTCTCTCCTAGCTCTAGCTCCAATATTTTCTTTACATAGCTGGGTGCTCCAGTGTTGGGTGCATATATATTTACAATCTTTATATCCTCTTGCTGAATTGACTCCTTTATTATTGGATAATGATCTTCTTTGTCTCTTCTTACAGTTTTTGTCTTAAAATCCATTTTTTTCTGATATAAGTATAGCTACTCTTGCTCTTTTTTGGTTTCCATTAGCATGGAATATCTTCTCCCATTCCTTTATTTTCAATGTATATGTATCTTCATTGGTGAAGTGTTTCTTGCAAGCAACATATCATTGGATCTTGTTTTTTTTAATTAATTCAGCCATTCCATGTCTTTTGATTGGGGAGTTTAGTGCATTTACATTCAATATTATTATTGATAAGTAAGGACTTACTCCTGCCATTTTGTAATTTGTTTTCTGGTTGTTTTGCAGTTTTCTCCTTTTTTCCTTTCTTCCTGTCTTCATTTTAATGAAGGTGATGTTCTCCGGTGTTATGATTTAACTTCTTGCTTTTTATTTCATGTGTATTCATTGTATGTTTTTTTTGTATTTGAGGTTACCGTGAAGCTTGCAAATACTATCCTATAGCTCATTGTTTTCAACTAATAACAGCTTAACATTGTTTGCATAAACTAACAAGCAAAAAGAAAAAATAAAAATTCTAAACTTTAACTTCCTCCCCAATTTTTAAGTTTTTATTGTTTCTCTTTACGTTTTATTGTACTGTCTGAGTCTTGAAAATGTGTTTTTATTATTGTTTTTGATTGGTTCATCATTTAGTCTTTCTACTTAAGAGTAGTTTACATATCACAATTACGGTGTTATAATATTCTGCATTTTTCTGTGTGCTTACTATTTCCATTGAATTCTGTACCTTTGGAGGATCTCTTCTTGCTTATTAACATCATTTTCTTTCCAATTAAAGAACTGCCTTTAGCATTTCTTCTAGGAGAGGTCTGATGTTGACAAAATACCCCAGCTTTTGTTTATCAGGGAAGATCTTTATTTCTTCTTCATGCTTAAAGGATATTTTTGGCTGGATGTACTATTCAAGGGTAAAAGTTTTTCCTTCAGTACTTTAAATATGTCATGCCACTCTCTCCCGGCATGTAAGATTTCCACTGAAATATCTGCTTCCAGATGTATTAGAGTTCCACTCTATGTTGTTTATTTCTTTTATCTTGCTACTTTTAAGATCTTTTCTTTATCCTTGACCTTTGGGAGTATGATTATTAAATACCTTGAGGTAGTCTTTGGGTTAAATCTACAACATTCTTGTACTTAAATTTTGATATGTTTCCCCAGGTTTGGGAAGTTCTCTGATATTTTTCCTTTAAATAAATTTTCTACCTCCATCACTTTTTCTCCCTCCTCTTTAAAGCCAGTAACTTTTGCCCTTTTAAGGCTGTTCTCTAGATCTTATAGGTGTGCTTCATTCTTTTTCATTCTTTTTTCTTTTGTCTATTCTGACTGTGTAATTTCAGAATGTAAGTGTAAGTAGCCTGTCTTCAAGCTCACTAATTATCTCTTCTGCTTCATTGTTTATGCTATTAAGCAATTGATGCATTTTTCAGTATGTCAACTGCAATTTTCAACTGTAGAATTTCTACTTGATTCTTTTTATTTTAATCTCTTTGTTAAATTTGTTGAATAGAATTCTGAATTCTTGGTCTGTGTTATGAATTTCTTAAGGTTTCCTCAAAGTAGCTATTTTGACTTCTAGGTTTGAAAAATCACATGTCTCTCTTTCTCCAGGACTGGTCTCTGGTGCCTGATTTAGTTTGTTTCATCAGGTCATGTTTTCCTGGATGATTCTGGTGCTTGTATATGCTTGTTGGTGCCTGGGCATTGAAGAGTCAGGTATTTATTGTACTCTTCACAGTCTGGGCTCATTTGTGCCCATCCTTCTTGAGAAGGCTTTCCAGGTATTTGAAGAAACTTGGGCCCTAAACCCATTGTGTTTTTTTTTTCTTTTCTTTTTTTTTGCAGACTTACACAAGTAACACTTTAGATGTCTTGGATAAGATTTTGAATAATTCTGTAGGTTACCAGGCGGAGACTCTTGTTCTTTTCCCTTGCTTTCTTCCAAACAAATGGAATCTTTCTCTGTGCTGAACCACCTGGAACTAGGGGTGTGGTGATGCAAGCACCCCTGTGGCCACCACCACTGGGACTATAATGGTTCAGGTCTGAAGCCAGCATAGCACTGGGTCTCATCCAAGGCCCACTGTAACCACCACTTGGCTACTACACATGTTCCCTCAAGGCCCTAGGGCTCTAGGATCAGAGGTAGTGAAGCCAGCCAGGTTTATGTCCTCTCCAGGGTGGCAACTTCCCCTAGACCTTAGGCAGGTCCAGAGATACTGTCTTTGAGCCAGGAATAGAAGTAAAAAACCTTAGAAATTTACCTGGTGCTCCATTCTACTGTGGCTAGGTTGGCACTCAAACCACAATACAAAGCGCTTCCTGTCCTTACCTCCCCTTTCCACAGGCAGAGGAGCCTCTCCGGGGAACCACCACCACTACTGGCCAATGGCAGATTCTGCTAGGCCAACACTGATGTTTTCTTAGAGCCCAAGGGCTCTTCAGTCAGCTTGCAGTGAATACTGCCATGCCTGAGACTCACCCTTCAGGGCAATGGGCTCCCCTCTGATCCAGGGCAGGTCCAGAAATGCTGTCCAAGTGCTTAGTCCTAGACCCAGGGTCTGCAGGAGACTGCTTGCTGCTTTAACCCACTGTGGCCAAGGTGTTACCTAAGGTGCAAGACAAAGTCCCCTTTACTTTTCCCTCTGTTTTTTTCAGGAATCATTTACTGTAGCTGCCACAGTTGAGAATGTGCTGGGTCATGCCTGAAGTCAGCACATCTCAGAGCCCAAGGCCCACAGCATACTACCTGGGTATTGCTGCTGGTTATTTAGGGCCCAAGAACTCTTTAGTAAGTAGGTGATGAATCCTGTCATTACTGGGTTCTTCCCTTCAAGGTAGCAGGTTGCCTTTTGCACCAAGGTGTGTCTAGAAATAACATCCATAAGCTAGGGCCTGTAATGGGGGTCTCACAACTCTGCCCAGTGTGCTAACTACTATGGCTGAGCTGGTATCCAAAATGCAAGAAAAAATCCACTTTACTCTTTGCTCTCCTCTCTTTAAGCAGAAGCAAGGGGTTACTTTCATTGCTGCAAACTTCACTGCCTGGGGTTGGGGCAGAAGTGGTGCTAGCAGTCCCTTAGCTGCCTCTGGTGACATCTCCCTAGGTAACACGCCACACTAGTCCTCTGGTTCTAAACCCAGCCTAACACTAGGATTGCCTAGGAATTTCAGTCCTTGGGTCCTATTCTGCCTTTCAAGGACCCCAGAGCATTTCAGCCTGCAATGGCAAGACTTGTTTCATGTAAAGTTCCCCAGTCTCTGTGCTCTCCCTCCTCTAAGTGAACAGACTCTCCATGCCCCAGGACAATTGCTGGGGGATGTGACAGGGTGTGGGCATAGGATCAGCTATACAAGACTGTCTCTCTCACCCTCTTCAATGCCTCATTGAGTGATATGAAATTAAAACCACATGCTGTGATTGCTCACTTGATTTTTGTTTCCTGTGATGGTGCTTTTCTATGTGCAGATAGTTGTTAAAATTTGATGTTCCTGGGGCAGGGAGGGGCCAGGGACACCTTCTATTCTGCCACCTTGCTCCACCTCCTCAATTTTAAATGAAGTGGTAAATATGGCATTTGAAGAATGTCATTCCTTCAGGAAAAATAAAAAGGAAGAACAAATCCTAACTAGAGTATCTAAAATTGTTAGAAAATTCATGACATTGCCTTACTTTTATTGCACATTATGCATTGTGTATACACTGTATAGACTCACTTCAACATAAAGCACAATGAACATTTTTACACGGAATAAATTATGGTAGCAAAATCTCATTTGTACATCAATAATTTGAGAAATATCATCTGATTAGACTTGCAGAGTGAACAAGAGTAAGGGCTCAAGTTTCCAGCATCGAAATAATATCCATAATTTTTCACATATTAACATTTTAAATCCATCCAAATCTCAGCATGCCTATCACCTATGTAAGACACATTCCTTTAATTAGAACAAGTATGGAGCACTGTCCATAAAATTACCACAAAATAAATTGTTAGAAGTACAGCAGAGGGCGAGGGATACTTGTAGGATCAACATGTAAATCCCCTGACAAAGAAGATTAAGCACTTTCTTCACTTTCAGAAGCTTCTTCCATGAGGCTCTCCTGGGCCCTTCTCCCATACACATATGAATGGAATGTCTCTTGGGCCACTTGAGGCATGGTGGATTCAGGATTATCCTCCAAGTACATTAATCAGCAGTAGCATAGGCTAATTCTGAGAGGTAACATAGGAAAGTTTGTAATTCATTGTAAATTATTAATTCAACTGTTCATAGAAAAACATTTATTCAAGATTTATCACGGACCAGACTTAAACTTAGGAGCAGAAAAACAGTGGTGAAGAGCAGCATCAGCAGATCCTCTATTTAATGGCATTGATGTCACCCGATGTATCCAAAAATCATTTTTTCCTAGACACATAAGTTTCATAGTTGATCTTCTTGAGGTATGGGATATATAGGGATTCAATTATTATGTTGCTGCCACTACTGAAACTAATAAACTTCCACTGAACAATGGCCAGGTACAGTATCAGTTATTATACAAAGTTGTATTTGGGAAGAAATACTTAAGGAAAGTAATTTGAAGCAAATCTGAACACTGCTTTTTGAAATATGATCAAAATGGGCCTTACCCACTCTATAAGAAAATAAACAAATTACTAGTGTTTGATGACATAGGTATACTAGGCAGTCTCCTTAATCTAGTGGTATTCTTTCAGTGTCCGGTCGTATCCTTCAGCCTGATTCTTAATGAAATATGTAACATGGGCATCTCCATAACTAAAAGCATAATGCTGACTCATTGTTTTTATATATACATTGCTTTTGAATATGCACAGTTGCTTTCTTCTCTGTAATTTCTAACAAATTAAAAATAGAAACAATCTTATCTTTAAATAATGAAAATACAATTATTTTTTACATGGTACTACATATCTTGATGAAACTAAACAAACCAGCCAACAACAAAACAACCAACAACACTTTACCCCACCCCAACAACTTCCTTAAACCTTAAACAAACTGTTTGTTTCTGGGCCACCAACAAACCTAATAAACTGAAAAAGTTTTACTCTAACTAGTGTGAAATAGAATGTCTGGCCCAGAGACATTCTATTCTATTAAAAAATGTCAACTTTTTTTCCAATGAAGAAATGTAATACCTAAGTTTGGGGATGATCTCCAATAATTCTTTTTCTCAAAAGTCAAATGCTTTCTCTCCTTATAAAAGGTGAAACTGGCCCAATATGTAAGAAATTTTCAGAAATGCAGTTGTTAATTTCTTAAGTATTTCTTGAAACAAAATCCATAAATATTACAACATTTTTTGAAGAATAAGCAGAATTCTATTAAATATTGTTTGTATAAATTCAACAATACTGAAAAATTGAATTTGAACTAGTCCACAGAGATAATTTTTCCTTTTTTTTGTATTTTCTCTATTCCACTTTCTGCACTGATTAATTTTTTTTTCCTCAAAACTCAGAAATGGAGGCCAGTAAGTCAAAAGATGTCTTTGTATCCCACGCTGAATATACTTTGACCTTGGATGCTTGTTAGTAAGTGGTCTTGATAGTCACTTAGACAGGCATCTCTTGAGTATAGCTGTCATGGGGCACTGTTACGGAAAAGTGTGAGAAAAGTGGCTTTTCTACCAGTTCCCTATGGCCTGACTCTTACTTAGCAGGCTATGAAGTCAGAATTAACTTAGAAAATGTGGGAAGAGAACAGAAGGCTCTCCTGGCAGATTGACTGACTGATAAAGGAGGAATTCTGACACCACTTAGGGAAGAAATTGAAGAAGTGTCAACATCCAGTAACAAGGTCTGGTAATAGGCAAAAATGGCCAAAGTCTGTATCTGTTCAAATAGAGAGCAAAGATTCTGTCATTCAAGAAATGTCATCAGTTTATTAAATATCATCATTGCCTTAAGATAGATGCATTTAAAAATTAAAAATAAAGTATTTTTAAAATGTTATCAGAATCTTGACATTCCTAAGACTTCAATATTATGGTTTTGTCCATAGCTACTTTTCTTAAAGAGTTATTTTGCTTCAATACTTAACCATAATTTAGAAACCTAATTGTTGACTTCTATCAGATTAAGATTATCTGTTTTTTGTTGTTGTTTTGTCATTGTTAGAGTGAGAACATTCTTTTGTAGTTTACTGCATCCTAAGAGGAAGCCCAAGTCCTACTGTGGTTGTTTTTTGATGTGTTGTTCTTAGTGTGGTTCCTGGGATGGCAGAGGGCTTTCCTTAATGCCAATGGGCACTTTTAGCTTTCGAGAAACCCTGCAGACTTGTGCTTCAGGTGGGGTTTCTTTCCATACATGTGCCCCACCCCCAGCAGCAGACTGCTGTTGCTTTGTTCCTGGTGCTAAGATTGTGGTGGTGGGGTATCGGAAAAATGAGGGGCAATGCACATTCTTGATCCTCCTTGTCCAGCCTGATTTTTAATATATTTTAAGGTAAGAGGACTTATTATTTATATAATTTCCCCTTTATAGAAAAATGATTCTGAGGATGTATAAACAAGACTGAAAGACCTGAAAAGCTTATGACATTTGAACATTTATGAAACTTAAAAAGTAGAGAAAATGATAAATCAAAATCTTGCAAAAAAACATAACCAAGCGTAGAAGAGAAACAGGAATATCTAGTAAGAAATCAAGATATAATTTGAAGATATAGTCATATAAAAAACAATTCAAAATTTCTTTCTGAAATAAAACATTGTCAATGTTTAAAAATTATTTATTTTAGGAGTTTAATTGTTAGGGCTTTTGAAAAAGATTTCTCACCAAGAGGTTTTATAATCAATCTGGTTAGAATTTAATTTGGAAATAAATTCATTTCATAAGCAAATTCAACAAAGACTATTAATCATCCATTCTTTGTGTGAAGTGGTTAACTCTTTATTGAGATTCATTTATTTTGCAGGTAGCTAAAATTTCATTGATAGTATAGAATTTTTGGCAAGGAAGGGTAGAAGTGAGGATAGAGTAAGAAGGCAATTTGGGACCATAGGAGTATTGTCGGTTGTGGCCCAGGCCACCATGTTTCCAGGGTGGGGCTCTGGTGGGCTTTCCACAGCTGAAAAATAGAACGTGGATGTTGGGTGTTTAGGGTGGATGGGAGGGAGCTACAGGAACAAAGAATAGAACATGAAAAATAAAAAAGATATGATTCACTTACTTAATTTTTAATATTTATACTGTGGCTGATCATGCCATGTAGCTTAGCAAAATGTATCTTATAAAATAGTTTACATGTGTCTGTAAAAAAACAAAAACAAACAAAACATTTAAGTTGTGGTCTCCTGAAGTTGAAAAATGTTTAAGACAGAAAGAAGTGACTTCAAAATAAATGAACATTTTTTTCATAATGCTGAAAACCAGAATTTGGGGTAGAAGTCAAATCAAATGAATATTTAGCAAGACGCAGTGCTCGTCATAGCTATGGGTATAGATAGTACAAAAGTACAAAAAATAGATAGGTAGATAGGTAGGTAGATAGATAGATAGATAGATAGATAGACAGATAGATAGATAGATAGACAGATAGATATTTTTTTCAGACAGAATCTTGCTCTGTCACCCAGGCTGGAATGCAGTGGCATGATTTCCGCTCACTGCAACCTCTGCCTCCCGGTGGTTCAAGTGATTCTCCTGCCTCAGCCTCCCAAGTTGCTGGGATTATAGGCGCCCGCCACCATGCCAGGCTAATTTTTGTATTTTTAGTAGAGATGGGGTTTCACCATGTTGGCCAGGCTTGTCTTGAACTCCTGACCTCAAGTGATCCACCTTCCTCGGCCTCTCAAAGTGCTGAGATTACAGGTGTGAGCCACTGCAACTGGCAACAAAAATATTTTAATAAAAATTGATAAATTCTGCCCACAATCAATATTTTTGGGGGTTATATATGATTCTTGAAACTCTCGGAATAACTGATTTTCTTTTAGCTTTAGATCAAAAGACTTCAGAAGGCAAATTCAGATCTGTTAAATTGCCTTGAGGAGAGTACTCATGAGTCTTCGTTTAGATTAAATCTTGAGACAGGCTTGTCTTGCTATTCTGACCATAATGTTTGTATGGGTCTCTTAAAGACTCTAAAAATATTTATTCTCTCAAAATTTTCACAATGACAGGAAGTCACAGAAAAGGCCTATCTGACTTTTGATGACTGATACTCTGGATTTGTTAATACACTTTTAGAACCTAGTTAGTGCCTGATCCCTGGTTACTGTCCAGTTGTTCCTTCCTGAGGATGAGAGATCAGCTGCCTCTCACCGGAGAATAGTGACTGAAACATGTTACTGTTTAGTAATTGAGGAAAATTCCCTTTTATAGTGTTCTTTCCAGCTGAAATGCAAATATAAAATTACAATACTTCCCAAAAGAAAATTAGATGCATATCTATCTTTAAAATCTTTAAGAAACAATTCAATTTTTCTTCTCTGCAAGAGATTAAATAAATCATAAAGCAAGCCTAAAAATCTGTTTTATCCAAATTGCATGCATACAATCAATATTTTTAATGCTCACTTAACTTTTTATGCCAAATACGAGAGTAAACATCTGCTTGCTTTGTAAAGGGATACACATGTCTCCCTCCAACTCTATCCATCCCTCTGCCAAACTCCAATCCCACATGAAAATTTTTCAAATTTCTTGAGGGCCACAGCTGGATACAAAACTATATTGAGTATTAAAGTGACAAACCACATCTCCTTTTTGTATTAATGGATGCTTCTGCTAAATGATAAATATTTTGGCATGATTAAATATGTCATAAATACAGTCACTATGCAATGTGTTGACCAGCTTAACTTTTTCACCCTGGTTAGATTTATCAAAGTTTTATTTAAAATCTAGATGTTCTTCATTGTCTTTTGTGATTTTAAAGCAGCAACATATGGTGCTTTGCAACAAAAGATAATTAGAATTTTGTCTTGCTTGCCTTTAATGTCTAGCTTTTTTTTTAAGCATGTGTTAATAAAATTTACAAAATGTTTGTTAATAAAATTTACGGAGTACAATGAGAACTTTGAAAATTATTATGTAAATTATCAATTTGGCACCATAATCTGTACATTTCTAAGTTTTCAAGCTAATGAACCTACTCCTAAAAATGAATAAAAGGTTCTGTATGTTTAATAGAGACAGAGTTTCACCATGTTGGCCAGGATGGTCTCGATCTCCTGAACTCGTGATCCACCGCCTCGGCCTCCCAAAGTGCTGGGATTACAGGCGTGAGCCACTGCATCCAGCCTCTTGTTTACTTCTGTCTTGATTTTTTTGACTGCTATTTTAAATCTTTTTGATCATTCTTGAGAAATGTCTCAAGAATGATCTCAGTACTTTGTGTTATTTCCGGCTTTACTGTGTTCTTTCTCTCTCTTTCCTATTGCTATGGCAGTGTCTGACCCTGGCCGTGACTTAGCATCCCGACTCCTGCTTTAAGAAATCACAATTCTAGAATTAATCCCCTGTTGTTCTAGATTTCAATTCTACAGTACTTGGTTTTGATCTGGGGCTTTCATTTTCATTTTTATGTCCCTTTTACTTTGTCACACAACTAAATCTGGCTGTTATCAGCCAGATTTGACATCTCACCCATGTTTAAGGAGGTGATTATTATGCTGATTTCACATCATTTTTCAATTGTAATTAATAGAAAATGAAGGAGGAAGCACTAGTCTCCACCTTCCTAAACTTACTCCTCATTTTCCTTTTTTTTTTTTTTTCAGACAGAGTCTCACTGTATCACCCAGGCTGGAGTGCAGTGGCTTGATCTGGGCTCACTGCAACCTCTGCCCCCCTGGTTCAACTGATTCTCCTGCCTCAGCCTGCAGAGCAGCCGGGATTACAGGCACGCACTACCACGCCCAGCTAACTTTTGTATTTTTGGTAGAGATAGGGTTTCACCATGTCGGCCAGGATGGTCTTGATCTCTTGACTTCGTGATCTGCTCACCTCGGCCTCCCAAAGTGCTGGGATTACAGGCGTGACCCACCATGCCCAGCCTTACACCTCATTTCTAGTTTCCAATACAGACTATCATGAGCTGACCGGAACGTCATAATCTTTATTCATTCCTCATAAATGTATCTTTGTATTCAGTGTGGGAGGAGGAAAAGGCTAGTTCTCAAAGGGATTTACCAGGAGCCTAACGAAGCCTAAAATTCATGTCCCCTCCTTTGCACAAGCCCTTCAAAGATGTAGAAAGGAGCCATAGAAGTTTCTTCACATGATCCTATGTTTTTGCCAAACCACATTCAATGAAGTCCAATGTGTCTTGCTATCGATATCTCTACAGTCACTTTTCTCCTTGTAAGTGGGGTAAATAGAATGGTTGTCTCATTCTGGAGAATTAGCTAAGGGGAAGCTGCAGAGGGTTATAATTATTTTACATACATCATGTAATTTGTTATCACTTCTGTGTTCACTTAAGATAATTGTTATCCACCTTCTGTGTACCAATAAATTTTAGTAATATCCCTACTAAACACTGCACTTATTCACCTAGAGTTGTGAAGTGAAGGTTTAGACTAAGTGGCCTTATTGCAAAATTAATGTGTCCAGTGGCTTCTGGCATTGAAACATGTAGGTAATGAAGGAGATAAAAACTTTGAAACATATACGGGCAAAAGTCTGTTTGTGGAAAATTCTTCCAATCGCTAGATACATAAAGATGTAAGAAGAAAATTTGATTTTCATTTACACCTAGTCCACAGAAGTTCCTTCACATGAGATATTTGATAATGCAGTGTATAGGTATTGTACTAGACAATTTTTTCCCTTGATGAGAATAACACAATATATAGTTTATCATTTTTTGTGATAACAGCACAGAACTATGTGATAATACTACAAATATTGAATAATACTTTATCTTAGACTATGTTTTATGTAGAATTAAAAACATTGAACCAAAAAATGAAGCATGTTAGAAGAAATAAACCATCTTAATACTATCTCTACATAGAAAATATATTTAAAATGGTCATATAAAGAGGCAATCAAGGAGTGAGAGTCAAAGCAAGTAGGAATAAAACATTACAGAGATGGTAGTTAATTTCAAAAATTGTCATTTTTTTCCTGTTTTTGCAGTGTTTGTGGTATTTGTCATATTTTAACATCTGCAAATTTGTTATTCATTTTGCAATTAAGTATAAATAAATATTTTTTGTACTTAATTTTATATTTATATTTTAAGGTTCATTTTCTTAAGGAAACCTACTCAAATTGGCTGAATAAAATGTGGATTATACTTCACTTAAAAGTTATTTATGGACCTTTTTGTATTCCTCCAGGACTATTATTTTAAACAATCTAATAGAAAAAATACGTCACAATTATAAATAATAAAAGCATAAGGGACAAAATAATTAGTACTACAAAATGAGTGTAATCAGTAAGTGTACATAGCTATATAAGAGGAAGGATTCATCACTGGCATATTAATGTTTAAGAAAGGCCTCAAAGAAGAGGCAATGTTCAATTGCAGGACATTGTTTGAATATGTAGAAAGTTAGTGATAGAACGTTTACTAAGAATGATGATTTCCAGTTTCATCCATGTCCCTACAAAGGACGTGAACTCATCATTTTTTATGGCTGCATAGTATTCCATGGTGTATATGTGCCACATTTTCTTAATCCAGTCTATCATTGTTGGACATTTGGGTTGGTTCCAAGTCTTTGCTATTGTGAATAATGCGGCAATAAACATACGTGTGCATGTGTCTTAATAGCAGCATGATTTATAGTCCTTTGGGTATATACCCAGTAATGGGATGGCTGGGTCGAATGGAATTTCTAGTTCTATCGCAAGAACAAAAAACCAAACACCGCATATTCTCACTCATAGGTGGGAATTGAACAATGAGAACACATGGACACAGGAAGGGGAACATCACACTTCGGGGACTGTTGTGGGGTCGGGGGGAGGGGGGAGGGATAGCATTGGGAGATATACCTAATGCTAGATGACGAGTTGGTGGGTGCAGCGCACCAGCATGGCACATGTATACATATGTAACTTACCTGCACGTTGCGCACATGTACCCTAAAACCTAAAGTATAATAATGATAATAATAATAATAATAATAATAAAAGAAAAAAATAAATAAATAAAATAAAATAAAATAAAAAATAAAAAATAAAAAAGAACGTTGATAAAATTAACAGTGTAGATCAGTTTTCGAGTTTTCTTTTCCTTTGTATATTCAGAATTGAAGCCTATATAGACCAGGTCCTCACCAACCAGTATGTGCATAGTATTGAGACTGGAACATTCAAGTTAAAATAATAGATGTTTTTCAAAACTGGTGTCTTCTGTTCCTTCTCCTGCCTCCATATTCTTATACCTATAGTCATGGGAGAGCAGCCAACTCACAAAACATGATCCCTGACCCAGGCCAGAGTTGAGTGGTTTAAGCATGAGTATATGGCCAGGCTTACACTCTCATCAATTTGTAATTGAGGCTGAGAAATTTCAGAGTAGTCCCGGCTAAACGCTCAACTTTGGAGGTACTGGCAGCCCTATTTCAATCACAAGAACTAAGTGCAGAAAAACCTTAAGGGAACAGAATGCAGACAACAAATAGAGAAAGAAGAAAGAAGACAGAGACAAACAAAGAAGACAGAGAAAAGATTTCATAAATTCTGTAAATCTTTTTTTGTATCCTAGTTTCAATCTTTGCCAAGGCCCAGTTGTAATACTGCCTTACCTTCTACAAAGCACATCTTTATTAATTAGTAGCCTTTGTAGTAATCATTCTTCCATTGTACAAGTCAGTGGTTCTTAAACTTAGTATCACACTAGATTCATGTGGAGGAATGTTTGGCCCTATCTGGGACAAATTAATTGATATTCTCAATTTTTTTTTAGCTTTCCATAACCCCTGCTTGCTCCTGTCCCAAGAATGATGCAAAAACAAAAAGAGTATAAACAATTTGAACTTTCACTTCCAATGTATTCCTTGGTAGTAAATCAAATGGAAATCAAAATAATTTATATAAGGAAACTGAGGCTGATGAATGAATTTGAACTACATTACAGGATATAGTTATATAAGATAAATTAATGTTTAGAAATATTCTGATTTTAAAACTATTAACACACATGATGACATTAGCAAATGATAGTTTTAAGATAATGATTATTGTATTAGTCCATTTTCATGCTGCTGATAAAGACATACCTGAGCCTGGGAAGAAAAAGAGGTTCAATTGGACTTACAGTTCCACATGACTGCGGAAGCCTTGGAATCATGGTGGGAGGTGAAAGGCACTTCCTACATGGTGGTGGCAAGAGAAAATGAGGAAGAAGCAAAAGCAGAAACCCCTGATAAACCCATCAGATCTCGTGAGACGTATTCACTATCATGATAATAGCAAGGGAAAGACCTCAACTCCCATGATTCAATTACCTCCCCCTGGGTCCCTCCCACAACACATGGAAATTCTGAGAGATACAATTCAAATTGAGATTTGGGTGGGGACACAGCCAAACTGTATCATTCCACCCCTGCCCCTCCAAATCTCATGTCCTCACATTTCAAAAGCAATCATGCCTTCCCAACAGCCCCGCAAAGTCTCAACTCATTTCAGCATTAACCCAAATGTCTGCAGTTAAAAGTCTCATCTGACACAAGGCAAGTCCCTTCCACCTATGGGCCTGTAAAATCAAAAGCAAGCTAGTTACTTCCTAGATACAATGAGGGTGCAGATATTGGGTAAATACAGCCATTCCAAATGGGAGAAATTGGTCAAAACAAAGGGGTTACAGGGCCCGTGCAAGTCTGAAATCCAGTGCGGCAGTCAAATTTTAAAGCTCTAAAATGATCTCCTTTTACTCCAGGACTAACATCCAGGTCACAATGACGTAAGAGGCAAGTTCCCATGATCTTGGGGAACTCTATGGCTTAGCATGGTACAGCCTTCCTCCTGGCTCCTTTCATGGGCTGGTGTTTAGTGTCTGCAGCTTTTCCAGGCACACAGTGCAAGCTGTAGGTTAATCTACTATTCTAGGGTCTAGAAGACTGTGGCCCTCTTCTCACAGCTCCACTAGGCAGTGCCCCAGTAGGGATTCTGTGTGGGGGCTCCAGTCCCACATTTCCCTTCTGCATTGCCCTAGCAGAGGCCCTTCATGAGGGCCCCGCCCCTGCAGCAAACTTCTGCCTGGGCATCCAGGTGTTTCCATACATCTCCTGAAATCTAGGTGGAGGTTCTCAAACCTCAATTCTTGACTTCTCTGTACCCACAGGCTCAATACCACATGGAAGCTGCTAAAGTTTGGGGCTTCCACCCTCTGAAGCCACAACCCAAACTCTATATTGACCCCATTCAGTCATGGTTGGAGCAGCTAGGACACAGGACATCAAGTCCCTAGGCTGCACACAGCATGGGGACCCTAGGCCCAGCCCATGAAACCATGTTTTCCTCCTGGGTCTCTGGGCCTGTGATAGGAGGGGCTGCCATGAAGATCTCTGACATAGCCTGGAGACATTTTCCCCACAGTCTTGGGGATTAGTATTAGGCTCCTTGCTACTTACACAAATTTCTGTAGCTGACTTGAATTTCTCCCCAGAAAATAGATTTTTCTTTTTTATCAAATTGTCAGGCTGCAATTTTCTTGAACTTTTATCCTCTGCTTCCATTGTAAAACTGAATGCCTTTAACAGCACCCATGTTACACCTTGAATGCTTTGCTGCTTAGAAATTTATTCTGCCAGACAACCTAAATAATCTCTCTCAAGTTCAAAGATCCACGAATCTCTAGGGCAGGGGCAAAATGCCACCAGTCTCTGCTAAAACATAACAAGAGTCACCTTTGCTCCAGTTCTCAGCAAGTTCCTCATCTGCATCTGAGACCACCTCAGCCTGGACCTTATTGTCCATATCACTACCAGCATTTTTGTCAAAGCCATTCAACAAGTCTGTAGGATGTTCCAAACTTCCCCACATTTTCCTATCTTCTTCTGAGCCCTCCAAACTGTTCCAACCTCTGCCTGTTACCCAGTTCCAAAGTCACTTCCACATTTTTGGGTATTTCAGTAGTAGCCCCATCTCGGTACCAATTTAATTATTGAATTTAAAAATATTGATCAGGGTATGAAATTCTGAATGAATATTACAAACAAGCATCATAAAATAGAGTGATACCATGAAGAGGTAGCTTGAAGTATAGTTTGAGTAATTTGACAAGCATGTAGAATTCATAAAAAGCATGGTATTCTAAATGAGTTTAAGCACATTTATGCCAAGATATTTCAGGGAAGCTTATTCACACAGAGAATACTCTCTGCTTCAGTAAATATGGTCTCTGGTACAACGGCTTGCAATTCTGCTTGAATTATCTGTAATATTTTGGCATGCATACTAGTTTGATGTGTATGTGTGTGTTCTATTTTCTTTCCTTCTTTCTTCTTCTTCTTTTGACAAAGCATCACATGAATGATAGTGCTCAAAACCCAATTAACTGAACTGGCTAGAAGCTGTCCATGGTGTTTAAAAAGCAAAACAAAGCTAAACAGAAACCTTATTCCCTAATCATCCAAATGAAGAGATTTCAATATCTCTTGTGTTTTACTGACTGTATTGTGTTTCTGGGAGGCAAAAGCATAAGGAAAGAAAGGTAAAAAAAAAATTCAAAATATAAGAATTCATGCTCATTTTTTTTCTTTTTTTCTTCTACTTTTTATAAAAATATGAAGATTGGGCTTGCTTTGATTTTCAGTCCTTTGGAGCAAATATTTGTTTCAAGTTTTTATTTGTGTTGACTTACACAAAATATATGTAAAACCTTTTTTATCTTCACAAAAGAGTATTAGGTAGAAAACTCAATACATGATCTCGGATTAAGTTAAGACCTGAAATTATTTTCTCTTTCAGGTGTGCGTGATGAGATTCCTCTACTAGATACAATGCACCTGAGGACAGTGCTTGACTTAGCACAAGTTGCCTCACAGAATTGTGATCATCTGACAAATAATAACAGAATACAGAGAATAACAGGTAATTCTTACTAAAAAGAATGTGATCTTGGAAAGTAACTATATATCATAATTCTCACCTCCTTCATTTATAAAACGGAATAAAACAGCACCTAATTCGAAGGACATGTGAAGATTAAATGAGATTATGCACGTAAAGTCAGTAGACCTAATGCCCAGTACATGGTAACCTCTCCTTTTCTTTATCTTTCTTTACACATAAATAAAGATATAGCATATTTTTTAAGTTCTATGACACATGTATTCCCATTATATTGTCTCTGAAATATTGATATGCCTATTGTTGATTGCATCTTAGCATTATGTTATTGCTGCATTGGATTTGTCATTTATTCTTTCTTATTATAATATAAAATAATGGTGTATTTTATATAAATCATGCCTTGCATTCAATTAAATGAATACATGAGTATAATCTTATAAATTAAGGCTTGAAGGTGTTATATCTATACGTTTTTCTATGTAGTGTATATAGAAATAGCACTTACCTGATTTGTATAGCAACAAATAGACCTATTTGACTCTCGCTGTGTTTTATTTTTTAAGTCTTTTGAACATGGCATAATATTGTGGAAGAGGTATCCAAACCCAGAAATTACTACTGCAAAGGGTATGCTCTGTATGAACTGTGGAATTGAAGAACAATTAACATTTGCTAAATGGATCAACAGAGTCAATACAGAAATATAAGGATAAATATAAAGTGATGTGCATTTTATATACAATACATTTTATTGTGTTACATGCAAAAGAATTATGCTCACTAGCAAACAGGTGGTGTGGTAGGAAGAGACGGAAGTCAGAAAGTCAGATTCCAGACCTGGTTCTTCTCTCAACCAAGGCCCTTGCACAAATCTTTAACCTCTCTGAGCAACTGTGTCCTCCATCTGTAAAATTAAAGTTTTAGACTGGTGTTTGTTGATATTCATATGACCTCTATGTTGTCCAGAGTGGCAGCATTGTCTCCGACGACCAGTTTGGGTCAGGCCATTCCACTGTAAGAATAACATCATGTTTCTTATTCTTCCTTTATGAGAAATTTGCCTCACAAAAAGACAGATCATAAAATGCATTTAAGTATGACAGTAGGAAGAACATAATGCTGGAAGTTTTGCTGCCACATGTTTTTAATTCCTTTGAGAAGTTATAATCAGAGAAGTCAGTAGTGATAGTATTAAGCACTAAGATTACTCAAAGCCTTAGTAGAGCTTCCCATTACTTCTCACAGTGTGGAAATACAAGTTGCCCTCTGCAATCAGAAGTAGGGCAAGGCAATTTGTATTCATTTCTGTTCAATCAAGATGGGTTCAGTGGAGGAGGCTCTATTTCAAAAACCTTGTTATGAAAGAAGAAAGAATGTTAGTCTATTGCTCACTCCCATTAAGTGTTCAGTAAACCTTACTGTCTAGTTCACAGACAAGTGGAGCTATTTTCACTCTAGTAACAGCAAGAGCAAAGATACAGTATTAAGAGAGGTGACATTAAACATGTCTGACATTTACTTACCATGTGACTTTGGGCAAGTCAGTTCTCCTCTGGAGATAATGGTTACCTGGATTTTTTTCTAATTTATTGTCTCACTCTAAAGGAGCATACTGTAGATACCTATTGAAAATTTGATAATTGAGATTTACTCTGTACATGGTCCAGTGAGAATTAAAATTATTATTAAAGTAACAAGACAGAGAAATGTGCAGACTTGGGTCAACTTGGTCATAACTTGTTATCAAGAAAAGCTTTTGCGGCCAGGAGCGGTGGCTCACACCTGTAATCCCAGCACTTTGGGAGGCTGAGGCGGGTGGATCACTTGAGGTCAGGAGTTCAAGACCAGCCTGGCCAACATGGTGAAACCCCATCCCTACTAAAAATACAAAAAAATAGCCTGCCTTGGTGGCAGGCACCTGTAATCCCAGCTACTCAGGAGGCTGAGGCAGGAGAATCATCTGAACCCGGGAAGCAGAGGTTTTAGTGAACCAAGATCACATCACTGCACTCCAGCCTGGACAATAAGAGTGAAACTCCATCTCAAAAAAAAAAAAAAAATGAAGAAAGAAAAAAAGAAAAGTTTTTATAAATAGATAGTATTTGAAGTGATATAACTGAACTGGAGACATAACACACTTTTCTGTAAGCATTTCTAGACTACTTCAACAGAGCATAATTGTAGTTCAGATTTTTGGTATTTTGGCAAAGAGCAAGTTTTTTTACTTTTTTGAAAACATGAGATTGTCCACTAGAGTGAACCTCAATTTAATTTTTGATTTACCCATGGCACCAAACATAATTTAGTTGATGTATCAACTTCAAGTCATTTTTCTCCACCTTTCTTACCTACTATTTGATAGTCTTGGAGGTTCAAATGTAAGAGAAAACATGTTTGTACAAAGATTACATTGACAGGTATTGATCATATAGAAATGAAGCAACAGCAAAACAATAAATCTTTTGTTAGGGAGTAGTGATGTTTGTTAATATGTTCTTTATTCTCCAATTTATAAAGGGAACCTATTCTGTAGGATGTTCATAAGAATTACGCAGAAAATTGGGTTAATATCACTAATAATTTGGAGAGAGTACATAGTTTTAACAAAGAACGTAGTTTAGATTTTAGCTACTATTGGCTCTGTTACCCTGGAAAATGGTCTGGTTTCTATATGTATGAAGTGGGGATAAATACCTTCATCATAGTGTTGTTATAACAATTAAATATTATTGTATGCATAAGGTTTGTAAAGTGCTACATAAATACCATGTGCTGATAAGTAATCACTGTCTTTCAAACTTCATGATAATTATCAACTCCTAAGCTACTGCTTGCCTATGGAGTTCACACCTTTACATTTAAATACTAATATAAATTAATATGCATTTGGTTTTTGTTAATGCTAAAATGGTTACAAACTTCCCAGTATATTTTACAACCTGTCACACATGGTACAATAAATTTGTATGACACACTGGAGTAAGATGGAAAATATTTAAGTATACTTGTTTAGGAAATAGTAAAAAACAAAAAACAAAACAAAACAAACAAAAAAAACTTCTGTAATATAACTATGGAAAGGAAAATCAAAACCATTAGTGAAACATGTCTCAAACTTAAAATAATCTAAACTTGCCTCCATGAAATGGTTATTTGGATTTCTTTTTATAAACCACCTTATTGGGGTATGATTGACATGTAAAAAGCTGTACACATTTAACATGTGCAATTTGACGAGTTTGGAGATAACTATACACATGTGAAACTATCACCACAATCAATGCCATAAACATGTCCATGACCTCCAACAGTTTTCTCCACCCTTCTTATGATAATGATGACTATCATGATGATTGTGAAGATCATAAGAACACAACATAAGAGCTATCCTCTTAGCAGATTTTTAAGTGTGCAATTCAGTGCTGTGAACCATAGGTATAGTGCTGTAAAGTAGATCTCTAGTACTAATCTTGCGTAACTGATGCTTTGCACCCTTTGACTAACCGCTCTCATTTCCTTTCAAGTCATCTCCTGGAAACCAACTTTCTACTCACTGTTTCTATGAGTTTGGCTATTTTAAATACCTCATGTAAGTATTTAAATGTAAGTATTCCTCATGTAAGTGGAATCATGTAGTATTTGTCCTTCTGTGACTGGCTTATTTTAGTAAGCACAACACCTCCAAGTTCACCCATGCTGTCACAAATCGTAGAATTTCGTATTTGTTAATGCTTAATAGTATTCCATTGCATGTGCATACCACATTTTCTTTATCCAATTATCCATCAAGGTACAGTTAGGTTGATTCCATGTCTTCTCTATAGTGAATAATACTGCAATGAGGTTTTGCATATTTCTTTTAATGAAGCCTTTTAAGCCAGTTGAATACATGGAACACAAACTCCCCAGTAGCTCTGTAAACCTTTTTATCCAAGAAGGATGGTACGTGCTATTGCAGGCAGTGGAAAGATATGCTCAAGAGTAAAGCACCTCATTGGCCATGCTCAGGCCACTGCAACAAAATTACAGCAGACAGTTGTTGCTCACTGTACTCACCAACACTGGGGTTTTATGGGAGGGCTCATGAATCTGTTCAACTTGACCAGCTCTCTGAGGAACCCTAGATGAAGCTGCTTAAGCAGAGATAAGTGAGCTGTGGACTGTCCTCATACCAGGCTCCCCTTGGCCACTCCATGAGATGAGTGATTGATATTTTAGTTGGTACTCCTGTAACTTCTTCCTGGCATACCACTGTGCTATAGTCTATCCACTGGGAACTCTTGAAAAAGATACTATATATGAAAACATGTTGCCCAGGGTCTAGCAGGTTTATTGGATTGAATATACATAGTACTTTAACAGACCAATGTACATATGAGTCTTTCAAAAGTTGTATAGATGAAGATGGTCACTTGCTTAATGAATAGCTATAAACTTCATGCCCTTTAAAGTCTTCATCCTTTTACAGTATCAACACTCAACAAATATTTATGTACTCTCCAAAGTACATTATTGGGAACTTATAAGATATATTAGGAAATTATACATGTGTCTTTAAAAATATGAGCTCATGTTTTTATAACTAAAAATTTATTTTCAAAATTTTAGTTTTTCAATAAAATTTTTTTAATTTATATGATTGTGTAAATCTAAATGACTCCTATGTTTGTTAGTGAAAATGTAAGATTAAGAGAATTAGTTAAATTGTATTATTAATGATACAACAATTTCTCTTTAAGGTGGTAATTTATTCTCAGCAATAATCTTGTCAGTAGTCATTTTTTTAATAGTAAATTTGTAGTCTGTATGGTTTGACATCCTTTCGAATTTTAGGATTTTACAGACAATAAGAAGATAATGAGGATTAAAGAGTGACAGTAGAGATGCCGTAGAATGACATGATTCTTGCTAACGGTATTTTTTCCAGGTAGACAAAAAGCATAAATTGCTGGAGAAAAGTTTAAAAGTATTTATAAAATCTCACAATGTATAGAATTGTCTAGACTTTACTATTTATGAAAAAACAAGAATTTTTACTTTTTCAATTTTATATTAATAAAGTCCATATTTCCATGGCTAAACATAGTATTTTAAAAGGTTAAAGATATAAAATCAGGGAAATAAGTTCTACCAATACTACTCTCGATGTTATGTGCAAATGGTTTTTTTTAATTAAGCTGTGTCTACATGGAACACTTGCCAACACTGGCTAATTTTGTCTCAATTTTCTTTATGAAAATATCATTCTACCATGTTGGTTCTATCTTTTGCTGAAGAGGTGGTAGGAAGACAACACCTTGAGCTTCATTGCCAAGGCTGCTTACCCAATCACAGTGGTGGCCAAACCTAGGCAGTGAGAATCAATTCTTGAAGTAATCTATTCTGCAAGAAGAACAAGCAGATGCCTGTTAATTTATGCTTATTATTTGTCCAGAATTTTTCTTGGTGCCTTGGGGAATATAAACTATTAGATTCTGGGTACTCTTAAGTAGCTTAAAGTCTAATGGAAGTAAACCATATATGTGAATCACATATGAACTACATAAGAACATACTTAATTACATTTAATATAAATCATTAGTTTAGAAAAATGTGAGAAGGATAGACTATTCTATCTTTCTCAAATGTTTTTAACATTTAGAAAAATTTTATTTATATATAATCAATGCTTGATGTAACTGAAGAAGCTTCAGTGTAAACTTTTATTTTAAAAAATTACCTTTAATTTTAAGACTTTACATTGTATAACATTTTGTTAAAAACCAATATGCTTTTACTCATTTGAGAAATCAGGTATGTATTAATTTTCCTTTTTTTCTGCTATCTAAAATGTCAGGACACTATTAATGTTTGACATATTGAAATAACTGTTTTTGAATTAATTTCAGAGGTAAAATAAATTTCAGTAACTGCATCACTCACGCTTCTTGGCATTATTGTAATCTGAAAATATCATGGAATTACTCTCCTTTAAAAAAAAAATTTGAGTTAATTCAATGACTGGTAAAACACTGGTAGTATCCACTTTACAATCAATAAGAGCTTTTTCTTTTTCATGGTATCAAGTCCTTTGTTTTTTGATTTGGATTTTGGCAGCCAAAATATAATGATACAAATATAGGGGAAAATACAAAGCAGATAAAGAGCCCCAATTTGTACGGTGAAGAATGGTAAATAGCAGAACAAGAGCCCTTAGTAGGGTTTGAAAGCCAGATTATACATATTTAAAATTATTTTGTTAAACACATTCAACTTAATATAGCATAATGTTACCTGCTGCTGAATCTTTCTCATTTTAGGTACTAGATCAGCTCATGCTTGTGTTATTTTCAGTTTCCTAACTGTTGTTAAAAAATACTCCAAATCTCAAGGCTTAGTAATAAAACTTTATTTCTTGCAACACTCACAAGAAGGTCAGAAATGGGGATAGTGTGTGAAAGAGAGGTCTCTTTGTTTTATATAGAATCTAGGAACTTAGGTTTATTCCAGCCTAAGATTTTGTTTTCTTCTATATTTTTGAAACTTCTCTCTCTTAAATTGGGAAATGGGAAAAAGAGAAGAGAATACGGAGAAGGCACACCTGGTCTTAACTCCATCAACCGGAAAATAGCACGTGTCACTTCCACTCACAATCTATTGGTGAGAAATGGTTATATGGCACCACATGGATGCAAGGAGCAAGAAAAAGTAGTCTAGCTGCCAGTCTTGTAAATAAGAAAAACACATATTGGGTAGTAGCAGTGTCTGCACAGGTCTAATCAAGATTTACTTCTTCAAATCTAGGGAAAGCTTAGGTACTTGAAATAATGTCAGTGAATTAATAAGACAACCTATTATTTCAGTTAGGCAATATACAACCAATGGGAATGTAGTGGAAGAATGTGAAAATTTTTTACATCCGAAAAGGCTACCAATTGACACTTTAAGAGGATTTGTTGTTTTTAACACACAACCTAAAGCTTGAGTTAATACAATGAAATAGCATTATAACAAATTTATTAGGGAGAAAACCAGTTTCATTTATAGAATATCATATTTATCTCATAAAATCATCTCTTGCCTTCAATGTTTGTAACGTAAAATGGAGAGGGGGAGACATACTACACATCTAAGGATTACCCTTGACAAATTTTATCAATCATTGAGATTTTTACACTTGTTTCTAAAAGAAAAATGATGCAAAAAGAACTATAACAATTATTTTTTGAAAATTTCTAATTAGAGTCTTACAATTGTCTTCTTCATTAATTCTGATTCTTAAGAAGATCATATTAAAGAAAACTTAGGGGGCTTGCATGAGGGAAAAAGATGAAGATAGGGAGTAATTAGAAATGAATGAAAGATTAAGCCTAAGTTTTTTTTTTCCTTTTAAATTTCATTTTACACAGTCACTTTGTTAAGAGAATAAGATCAAGGCTATTGTTGCAGCCTGCCTAATGTTTTCACATCCACGTGAACACAAGGAGTGTTGTATGTGCCTACCTGCACATGTAAACAATTTTGTACCTATTCAGGAAGGTAAGAGAAATAAAAAGAAGAGGGCAGAGAAGAACACTAATTGATGCCTCATTAACTAATTAGTGATAAAATATTGAAAGATACCCACTGCCTTTAACAGATTTTAATATGCCATCTATTTTCAGTATAAGAACTTCCAATGAAAAATTGATGTTTAAAAACTTAAATAAATGATTTAAGAAATTAGTCAAAAGTATTTTCTTGGGGCTGGGCGCAGTGCCTCATGCCTGTAATCCCAGCACTTTGGGAGGCCGAGGCGAAGCGGTTGGATCATCTGAGATCAGGAGTTTGAGACCAGCCTGGCCAACATGGCAAAACACCATCCCTAACAAAAATACAAAATTAGCCGGGCATGCTTGCTTATGCCTGAATCCCAACTACCTGGGAACCTGAAGCAGGAGAATCACTTGAACCCAGAAGGCAGCTATTGCATTGAGCCGAGATCATGTCATTGCACTCCAGCCTGGGCAACAGAACAAGAGTCCCTCTCAAAAAATAAATAAATAAATAAATAAATAAATAAATAAAAATTGCCTTCTAAAAAACTATGTATAGTACTTTAAAGGAGTATAGTACCTTTACTTTTGAATACATATAGTAATTTTAAATGTCATTCAAGCCTGTTTGAGTGAAATAATTAACCGTATTTTTAATTAGCATCTCCCTAAAGCCCTTCATACTGCTACAACAAAATAGACTACGCAATTTATCTATACTAAAACTTTATTTTTCATAGTTCTAGAGGTTGGGAAGTTCAAGATCAAGGGTGTCAGTAGGTTCAGTGTCTACTGGGGGCTCGTTCTTCATGGATAGCACCTTGATGCTGCATCTTCATCTTGCAGAGTGAGTGAACACTGTGTCCTCATGTGGGGAAGGAGCACTAGGGCCAAAAGGCCTAGCTAATTCTCTCCAGTTCTTTATAAGGACATGAGTCCCATTCAAGTGGACAGAGTCCTCATAACTTTATTACTTCCTCAAATGGCCTCACCTCTTAACATCAACACCTTGGGGACTGAAGTTCCAATGTATGAATTTTGAAGAGACGCACATTAAAATCGTAGCATCGCCATTCAGTTAATTGTCTGAAGTCACTTAGAAAAAAATGTGTAATTATATTGGTTAAACCTTTTCATTTCATTATTTTTTAATGAATCATTTTACTTGCCCATGTTTTAGTTGCAAGAAAATGGAAAGGTAAAGTCATAACCTAACCAAGATTGACATATCATAAACATCTAGTGTTGCAGGTGCTTTGATGCCCTGTGCCTCCTCCCTTCTGCCCACTGATGACGTGAGCCCCTCCACACTAGAAGGGCTGTAAAGCTCAGATTTACTTAGTTATGTCTCATTGCCTAAAGGCTATGAGAAAAGCTTGAATGGCAAGAATCTGGTACACTAGCTTACCCTTAGTGACTTCCTCACTATTGACTCCTGATTTCTGTTTGACATGTAATTCAATCTCAGAACAGCAATGATATCCAATAATAACAATCCCATATTATAATACATATGATTTGACTAGCTACTTTTTTGTATTGCTTACCGTGTTGGATTAATTATACCATTTCTTTTCTTATTTGTAAGGATAGTTGAGAGAAGACAGTAAATTTATATTAGTTGAGTTTGTAATTATATTACAATGAAGAAAACATTACAGTAATGTTTGATAATCATTAAATTAATATCTGGGATCAATTAGTAATCAATTTCAGGGAAAAAAATCTTTCTCCACTTAAATTGTCTGTACTGTTTAAATGCACTTAGTTCTTTCTGTTTTAAATCCATATTTTTCTATGAAATTTGTTGTTGTTGTTGTTGAGATGGAGACTCACTCTGTCGCCCAGGCTAGAGTGCAGTGGCGCAATCTTGGCTCACTGCAACCTCTGCCTCCCGGGTTCAAGGAATTCTCTTGCCTCAGCCTCAGCCTCCCAAGTAGCTGGGACTACAGGTGCATGCCACCACACCTGGCTATTTTTTTGTATTTTAGTAGAGACAGAGTTTCACCCCATTGCCCAGGCTGGTTGTGAACTCCTGAGCTCAGGCAATCCGCCCGCCTCGGCCTCCCAAAATGCTGGGATTACAGGCGTGAACCACTGCTTCTGGCCTGAAATATCTTAAGTACAATGCTGTTTAAACTATTTAAATAGCTTCCATATTTCACTCCTGAATTTGTTTAAATCTATAACTCAATATATTCAAAATCAAATGTACCAATTTTTATTTTTAATAGCTTTTTTCCTACTCTTCTATTTCTGCTTCTCTATACCCAAGGAAAACAATCATTAATGTTCAAAAATCAAAGTTATGTTTAACTTTTTACCTTGCCTCCTCCATTCAGTCAGCAAAACCTCTTGTTTATTCTGCTCAATGCTTTCCACATCTATTTCTTCTTTTTTCCTTAGTTCATTTCCTTAATAAGCCTCTCAATTGCAAAGGTATCCTAGATTTTTACAGTGCCTCTCATCCATCTTTCTTTCTCTCTCTCTCTCTTTCTTTCTTTCTCTCTTTCTTTCTTTTTCTTTCTTTCTCTCTCTCTTTCCTTCCTTCCTTCCTTCATTTTTCCCTCCCTCCCTCCCTCCCTTCCTTATTTCCTTCTTCCATTCTTGCTTTCTTTCCTTTTCTTTTTCTTTCTTTCAGTGATCATAGCTCACTGCAGTCTTCAATCCCTGGGCTCAAAAGATCCTTCCCCGTCACCCTCCTGAGTAGCGGGGACTACAGGTGCACCACCACACCTTGCTAATATTTAAGTATTTTTGTAGAGGTGGGGGTCTCACTGCTGCACAAACTTGTCTTGAAGTTCTGGCTTCAAGTGATCCTCCTGCTTCAGCTTCCCAAAGTGCTTGGATTCCATATCTCTTTCTTAATGATAATACCATATGCTGTAATCAGCATACGTGTCTGTAGATACATGATTTGAATGCTAACATGTCTCTGTTGAAAAGTAGATAAATTTTATAAACCTTTGTGCAGGATAAAAGCTGGCATTAGTTCTGTTGAATGCCTACCTTATTTTTACATTATCCAAGAAAACTGGTCAAAATATATTTGACCAATATATTCCTAAATATTAGCTTATACCGATAGGAAATTAATGGGCTTCTGTCCATAAAGTGGCCCTTAACAATTGAACTAAGCATTAAGGAGTATTCTAATAAAAAAAGACACTGACATAGTTCCATTAGGTTATGGAGAGGAATGATAGAACAAATTTTTGTGACAAATTATTCCATTGTTTATGCTTTATATCTTATCACAAACATGAGATTGCTTTATTTTATAAATATATATTATGTAACATTAGATTTGAAATTCCACATATTTTCTAAAAATCACCATCATCATTGTCATCATTTTTTAATACTTGAGGTAACCTTAATTTGCATAAATTTCTATGCATACCAGTAGTCATTACTATAACCTTCTTTTGTGCTAATAAAGCTCTAGGCTTTAGGAAGCATGTAGGAAGTTCCTAAGGAAACACATTTGGGATCAACATTTGTGGAAGAGAGAGGATGAAGCCAAGATTGAGAAGAGAGAGAAATAGAGCCATGTTGTAGTTCCCAAAAGACCTTAGCTGACATCCTAAGGAGCTCTGGAGCTTGAAGTGGACTTCAGAGTTATCCTGAGTTAGGGAAAGGGGGCTTTACTTCCATATCTCAAGTTGACCAATGACTAGATGTTACCTGTCCCAAAGAATTTTTCATCTTGAGTGTGGTAGGTAGGCAGTCCCTAGGGAGGGCTGATAGCAGAGGGCAGTCTTCCAGCAGCACTTCCAGTAGTTACGGATATAAATCCTTCATGTCTGATAAGAGGTGTTGATGGCACATGACAGCATCCTCCTCATAATCAACAATAATGATTCCACATGTTGGGATGCTTCTGACATATGTCAGTTATAGGGCCTGAACTTGAAGAAGCCCTCTCCTGATGCTAACCATGAGACTATCCAGTGAATCATGAACATATGGGATGATGAAATCAGGACTATTTAAATAAGAAATACAAATAATCAACTTCTTTGGAAAATGATGTTCTTAGTTTATTTTACAAAGATGCATGTGTGAACTTGTTTTATCAGAATAACTTGTTGACATATTGAAAAGGCTGAGAGTAGGCATTTAAAGGAAGAGAAAGAAAAAATGTAAATTGTCAGTGGAAGATAGGTTATCACCAGCTTCATTTTATAAAAGCAGCAGGTTTGAACTGAAATGCAATGTTTTCTTAGTCAGTCCCATCATTTAACTGCTAAGAAAAAAGAAGCACCAATATCTCACTGCCTGCCCATAATAGGTAGAATAATGGCTCTCCAAATATGTCCATGTCCTAACCCTCAGAATTTCTGAATGTGTTACTGTAAATAGCAAAAGGACTTTGCAAGTATGGTTAAGGTTACAGACCCTGAGACAGGAAGATTTTTCTAAATTATCCTGATAGGCCCAATTAAATCATAAGAACCCTCGAAAGCAGAGAACGTCAACTCTAGCTAATCAGAGACGTGAGATGAAAGAAAAGATTTGAAGAGTGGAGGTACTCTACCCATGGTTGCTGACCTTGAAGATGAAGAAAAGAGTGACAAGCCAAAGAATGCAGATGTCTCTAGAAGCTGGGGACAGACTTGGCTTGTAGACAGTAAAGAAGTGAACTGAATTCTTCCAACAACCCAAACTTAACAAATATAAAAATTTTGCTTAAAATTCCTTTCTCCAAAAAGAAATAGCCCTGCTGATTCCTTGATTTTAGCCCAGTGAGATCCATGTTGGATTTCTGACGCATAGATAACTAAGAAAATAGATTTGTTGCATTTAAGATACTAAGATTGTTGTAACTTGTTATGGCAACGATAGAAGGATAATACAGATTTCTTACGTTACATTACATTTCTTCAAAACTGAAAATTTCTTGAGACAGTCCAGTGAGATGGAGTAAATTTAAGGTGGTGGGTTGGATATTTAGGAGCAATAGGAGAAAATACAAAGAAGGAATATTAAAATAAGAAGGTACCGTTAAGGCTGGGAATGGTGGCTCGCGCCTGTAATCCCAGCACTGTGAAAGGCTGAGGTGGGTGGATCACTTGAGGGCAGGAATTTGAGACCAGCTGGCCAACATACAAAATACAAAAATTAGGTGGGCATGGTGGCAGGTGCCCGTAATCCAAGCTACTCAGGAGGCTGAGGCAGGAGAATCACTTGAACCTGGGAGGTGGAGGTTGCAGTGAGCCGAGATTGTGCTACTGCACTACAGCCTGGGTGACAGAGCAAGACTCCATCTCAAAAATAAATAAATAAATAAGTAAATAAATAAGGTACTGTTTAAATGTGTTGAACAGAGAATCAAATGACAAACTTCACACTCACCATTATTTACCTGGATATATATTTTTGGCTAGAAGCAAAGATAGTGGTCATAGGGGTTCAATATTTTTCTTCCTGGGTATTTTTAAGCTGGTATTTTAGATGAGTATTGCTTTTGAAGCTGCAGAAAAACTGTCAAATTGTGAATAATATTGATAAGACCAGAGCTAAAGAACGTCTGGAAGGCAACTTTATCTATAAGTTTAAAAGCCATGTTGTCATTGTATTATCCTTCTCTAAAGGACAGGTATATAGGAAGAAAAGAGGTAGAAATTTTTACATGGTGGTTTTATTAGCATAGCTAGTATGTGCTCTAAATACATACTAGGGTCTTGCTTTTTTTGAGGAACCTCAAGGAAATGAAAACCGTCAGCCCCACTTAATGTGCAACTCATTAATGATTCTCTAGTGACTCATTTATGGGTCTGCCAATTAATATGCTACATTCAGATGAGCAACTATTTTAATAATTTTATTTAAAAATATTTTTTTAAATTATTTATTAATAATTTTAATAAATCATTTATTAATAATATTTTATTACAATAAAATATTTTAATAATTATACCGCTTCTTTTCCTTATAACTTCCCTAAATTGCCTCATCTGTCCCCACCTGCCTGAAAGCTGAAAAGTATTTACCTTATTCCATTTTGTTAAACTCACTCGTATTCAATCAAAAACAAACCAAATCTCAGGGTTTTCCTCTTGACCTAAAAATATCCCTTACCCTAAAAATACCCCTTACCCTTATTACCGTGTTGGGGCTGCCCTAACTTGCCTTGAGGCCCTTTGGCTGAGGTATCCTGCAAAGTGTGACTCCTGCTAGAATCACAAGTGGAAATGGGATCATGAATTTTGAGGCCTTATCTTCTGCCTCTCCAATATGTCTTCATTCTAAGACATTATCTCACAGAGGAAAGGTCAGAACACAGGAGTGTCGCTACTTCTCTCTGTCTCCTTCTCTCTTGCAGTCTACCAGGACATTAGAGGTGATCTCTTCACTTCCTTTCTAGTGAGGCTGAGATGTCACTTACATCATATCCTCTTCCTTCCCAAGGAAATTTCACCCACTTCTCTTTCCTTGGGGCTATCATTGCAAAAAATCAACTGAGAACATGATTTCTGAGGAATAGCATTAAAAAATACATTGACATAATGTTTTCAAAATGTGCTTTGCCATTACCCTTCCCCTAAAGGAAAACATTATGCCCTGGCAAAGGGCGTGTACATGCATTTTCACTCCTTCCACCTTTCTAAGAGGACTGTATCCAGCATGCTGAAAGAATCCATTTTTATTTTTCACTCAAGCCCTGCAGAGGTATCTCCAGCAAATGGGGCTCCTCAGTGGAATTGCTCTTTATACTCCTGAGATTCTCACCTTGCTTCCAATTCTAGTCTCTACTCCACCAATTTTTTCTACTTTAAAAGAAGAGAAGTCAGGTGTATCTTGCCCACTAGATTTATAGGTCTGCCCTCTGGAAGCCCCTAGATTAAAAAGCTTTCTTTTCCACAAGACTACCTATATCCCCCCAAGTGAGCCATGTAACCCCACTAAGCCCCCTTTAATCCAAGTTAGACAGGCTTAGGTTCATCAGTCAGTCCACTTGGTCAATCTGTCTTCTCTCTTTATGTATGAGCGCTGATTTTGTTTTATTTTGTTGGTGTTTTTATTATTGCTGCTATTTATTTAGATTGTTTGCTTTAGTGCTTTTATTTTTAACTGTTCTTCTAAATCCCTGGATTACAGAACAGAATACAATATTTCAGTTGCTCTCTAATAAGCACAGAACAGGGTATCAATAGGTATCATTTGTCATCTTATTCTGAACATGCTACTGGACTTTTCTTAATGATTATGTTGTAATTATTGTTGTTGATCATATTTCTGACTTGTAGCAAACTGGAAATCACCTGGAGTCTTTTTTTTTTAACAACTGATGCTTTTGATTATCATTTCCCCATTGTATAGCTCTATCTTTATTAGTTGGATTTAAAAAGCTGTATCTACAGAAATAATAAATGTAGGACATTCCATGCAATAGTCTACGGCTTTTTATTTTAGGAAAAATAAGCAGCACATGAGGGAAAATATGACTCATCCATTTGCCTGTCATGTAGTAGGTATTACCATGCAGTTGGGTTCAATTTGCAGGGTGGTCTCTCTTCCTGAGTGTCCTGGCTCCCTTCATCTTATAGGCAACCCACATGGCCAGGATCACCCCATGTCCAATCCAATAAAACCAAACTTTTAGCCAAAGTATTATGTTTCTCATTGTTTCAGTCAAATACTATATTAGTTCATTCTCACACTACTCATAAAGACATATCTGAGACTGAGTAATTTATAAAGAAGAAGAGATTTAATGGACTCACAGTTCCTGATGGCTGGTGAGGCCTCACAATTATAGTGGAAGATGAATGAGGAGCAAGGCCTGTCTTACACGGCAGTAGGCAAGAGAGAGAGCATGTGCAGGGGAACTCCCTTTTATAAAACTGTCAGATCTCACGAGATTTATTCATTATCATGAGAACAGCATAGGAAAGACACACCCTCACGATTCAACTACATCCCACAGGGTCCTTCCCATGACATGTGAGAATTAGGAGAGCTACAATTTGAGATTTGAGTAGGGATACAGCCAAACCATATCAAATATGATCCTAAAATTTATTTATTTCTTAAATTTACCAGATGAGTGGCAGTGGTCAGCTAGAGTAAGATTGAAGGGAGTTGAGAGATAGTTGCATCTAAATTTTGATTTAAAGTTTGATTTGATTTGGCACCCAGAAAAATATTATGATTTCAGAGATAATTTATGCTGTACATTGAGGAGAAATATGATACAAAATAGAGAAAATATACTTAAACTTGCATCAATTTATAATTATTCTGTTGTAAATCTGTCATTTTTTTGCTTAGAATTTTATTATGTATCTTGTAAATATTTGTTTATATGGTTCAGATTTTTTTTATCAGTGCCAGAAGAATTTGGGGTGAAAAGTCAATTTTCTTTTTCTTTTTTGATCTAGAATTTAGCTCTTAGTACATTTGCAAAAGTTTAATAATCCCTGCTAGTGGGACCATAAAGTTTTCTCCCAGTAAAAGTTCAAATAATAGAAGATAAAAAATCTTTAAAAATTTGCTTAATCAAAACTTACGTCTTAACTTCAGTTATATCTACATTGCTGTTACTTCAGATATTTCTTATTGTTTGAATATACTTTGTTTATTATCCATATAGGTTATATCAATATAACTTTATTTTTTTCATGTAATTAAAAATTCTAGTATGTTCACGTGTGGTAGAATTTGGGTCAAATTCTATATATCCTTCAAATTGCTTGTGCGATTACACATAGTCAAATCCTATGCCACTTTGTGGTTACTTTTAAATCTTTTTTTCTGAATTATACATAGGTGGACCATATAACTTATTATCCAAACAAAGAGGCTTTTACAAGTAAATTGAAGCACTATAAATAATTACTCTGGGATAAAGTGGAGCGCTTCTAGGAACTCTTAAATGTAAGATTTCTCCGTCTATAAAACATGCTCACTTTAGAAAAGTTAGAAAAAAACAACAAATAAATATAAAGAAAAAAATTATAGTCGCTCAATCTTCTTTTTTGTTTTCTCTCTCGATAAGTATTTGCATATATTAATATATTAGTATGCATCTATACATGTATATACATACATACTCATATACATACATATACATACACATATGTTTACTATTGGAAACATACCTTTACAAGCTTTTCAAAAACCATTTCAATGGCTGCATACTATTCAATCATATGGATTTAATTTAATAGGAGACTACTTAATTCCCCTATTATAAAATATTTACATTGTTTTCAACTTTTTATAATTAATATCACTGTCAAGATATCCTTATATGTAACTATCTGTCAATAACATTGACTTCTTTTTATAATAGGCTACTAGAAGTTGAATCACTGGATCAAGGAATATGAATATTGTAATGTTCTTGATGCATCTTTCCAAATTGGTTTTCATGAGGATTG
Source organism: Pongo pygmaeus (assembly GCF_028885625.2). Lineage (NCBI taxonomy): Eukaryota > Metazoa > Chordata > Mammalia > Primates > Hominidae > Pongo > Pongo pygmaeus. Next base: position 39,310,231 of record NC_072384.2, on the reverse strand, counting down.
TATGAGTAAGCAATACTATCAATCTAACAGAGGACTTTTTTTACTACACTTTTACCAGTCCTGGACAATATAACATTTTTACTTTTATTATTAATGATTCTGTATTTACTTCTTCAAGAAAGAGGCAAAAAAGTTTTGAATTCTCTTAACTTAAAATGTCAAACAGCACTTAAGGTTTTAATTTCCATGAAATTTATTCCAGATGGCTCCTCAACTAGATAGAGAAATTTAAAATGGACTATTTTAATCAACTTCAATTTACTCTTATTGTCCAATCAAATTCAACCTAACACCAAACACAAACTGAAAAGAAAGCCTACTTTTTAGATATATCCTATAAAGGAGGGGAAAATTCCCTGTGGTTCTGAGGCAGAACAGTCTCACTTCCTGATGTTTTTCCCAGGGAGATATAATAGATGAGAGATCTGTGGTTAACATTCTTTCATGGAGCATACATTGACTACTTCTGGTTACCATATTGTGTTGTTTTCTTGTAGGCACACGTCTTAAGGCATTTAAGTTAAGGGAGAAGTATCATCTCAAATAATCATGGGAATAAGCAAGATATATAGTACAGTATTTCGCCTACTTTTCTGCCCTTTCCCTGAGGAAGAAAGTTTTATTGTGATCTCATCCCCCAGAGGCACTGGATCTTTTCCTCTACCTAAGCAGTGAATGGCTTGCTACCCTTGCCTCAGCATCTTAAAGGATTTTGTTTGTTCCCTTGAAAAGACAGACTAGAAAGATAAGGACAGAATACCATACTTTTCCCCCAGAGGCTGCTGTTACCATCCACTATGCCTACACCAGGAGAAGCTTTTCTCAGATATCTTTTCCTGACCCCATCTGCTTTGTGAGCACCCAGTCCATGGAGAAAAGCTTGCAAATGGAATCAAAATCATTTTCTTATACTCTCACGGTAGCCCATCTACAGTCATTAGCAATTCATTAAAAATTTGGATGAATTTTTTTTTTTACCTGCTTTTGTGGCATTTGCCCTTCTTACCTGCTTGTATGACATTTGCTTACATTCAATCTCTTCTTGGAAGCATCTTTCTTTCCTTAGATTTCAGGTTAATTGGTTGCCCTACGACCTCATGTATCAGCAGATACTGTGATTTTCGAAGAGTGCCTGGCTTTTTGTTGTTGTCATTGTTGTTGTAGTAGTTGCTATCATAAGGGTGCATGGTAGTGGCACCCTTTATAGTTCCCAACAGCCTCAGCAGATGCTGATCACCCACGGATGTTCTGAGACTGAATATTTGTAATGTATGAATTTTAAGTGTCAGTAATATCTTTTTGTCTTTTACTTTCCTTTTGAACTTTTTCCTAGTTGAAGTTAAAATGCATACCATAAAACTTTTACTCTGAGGCAAAAAGGAAAAGACTGCAATTCAACTGAAGAAATTAAACTCTTCTTGGGTTAATTTAGGAATATTTGTAACTAACTTTAAGATAAAATCCCATATGAAACATGCTCAAATCTGGTAAGGGATTAGGTTAGCTTGAATTTGTTGATTTCCTTTGGTATTTGCTGAATAAACGAGTGTTTCCTTATTTCAAACTATTTCAAAGGCTTTTGATTTTTGTGTTGTTTCTGTTGGTGCTGTTTCCTGTTTCATTTGGGGAAATGATGGAATTATGCTCTCTGAAGGAAATATTTTCATTAGCAGAGATAAGACCTACTTACAGAACTAAGGAATAATAAATATCCTTATGAAATGCATTTTATTTTACTAAATTTCATTTTTAAGTAAAATACCATAATGGTTTTTATTTCTTTTACTTACTCTCAAGGAAAAAAACCCTAAATATTCCTTGAAAAGCTACAAAGGGAATGCATTAAATTACTCCTTCAACAAAGTTTTTCTTGAGCACATTCTCTATGCTTAGAACTTTAGCAGACACTGGGATACAAAGGTGAGCAAACAAGAGTAGTATCGCTAGCCTCATGTAAGCCTACATTTTTTCTAATTAACCCTGGAGCCCCATCAAATATTGATGCTAGGAGAATAGAGTCTCATTAGTCGTACCACACAAAAACATATATTATTACAAACTGTGAGGGCTCCTTTGAAGAAAAATCATAAGCTCCAATAAAACAGTATAAAGGAGCACTGGAGTTAGACTGGGGGAGTGTCAAAAAAACACATCACTGAGAAAATTACAATTGAGGTGATATTTAAGATAAAAATGTAATTTGGAATTTACCAGTGAGTATATAGTATAATTGGTCTGGGAAGAGCTTTCCAGGCAAAATGAACAGGATCTGCAATGTCTAAATGTCACAGGGGACAGGAGAGAGCTTAATATATTGATGAAGCTGAGTAAATCCTAGCCCAGCTGCAGCTCAGAAAGGAAAAGAGAGAATAGCATAGATGAAAGACTAAACATAGTTAAAAACTAACATTTACTGATTATTTACCATGTGCCAAGAACTGTTGCAAGCACATTGGGTTAACACATTTTATTCTTCCAATATCCCAAATTTTATTTCTAGCCCATGATGGAACAACTGGAAACTGATTCCCCCCACCATCTGTGAACAACTAGAAAGTTGAACAAAATTGATGAAAATACTGTTTTTATATGTGGGACAGCAGCAGCACAGGACTGTAATTCTCTCTAAAAAGAAGGAACAAGATAGGTGATCCCTGCAATTGTCCCAGGTTTCTAACTTTAGCCACTTTGTAGTGAGCACCAACTAGGCAAGGTCACAGAACATTGTGTCTCACTGAGCTAGGGTTCAATGCATCAGAGTTCAAGGAGACCTAAGTAACTAAATTTTACAGGGCAAGGTACTGGGTAGACAGAAGCTATGTGGAGAAAGCACTCTAGAAATACGTAGAGAAGTCCCCTTAAGTCTTTGAATACTAAACTATGCACACATAGGATGAGATTCAGCAAGGCCAAGAAAAGAATAATTATCAAGAAGCTGTGTGATAGATATTTCCAGATCTCACACAGAGCTGGACAACACATACAGTCAAAAAAGAGTGGCACAACCTTGTTGGACATGTAATACATTCAGTAGAGACCTAGAAGGGTCATACCTTAATAGTAGTGATAAACAAGTTTAGAATAAAGGTGACTCCACATTTGTCCTAACAAAGCCTGGAAATAGGCTTTGGAAAATAAAATATTTAAAAAGCCTGGAAAAGCCCAAGTTAATCTACTAGCAACTTAACTAGCTAGTTAAACAATATATTTAAATAAAAGTAACAAAAAACAAATAATATAATATTCACAACATCTTAAAATAACAAAATAAAACAAAATAGAAATATAAAACAACTCAAGGCATTGGACATTAGGCAATGAAGGACAGTGACCCTTGAGAGATAAGAAACAAACAAGATGGGCCCTTTCTTTTTTCAACTTATCACCTGGACAAAGTTTTCAAGTCACAGTGCAGGGAAGGTGCTCAGGCAGAGCCTCCCTCTGTTGAGGGCATGGATCTGGGGGTCCAGGGAAAATAAGGTAGCTAGACTTAAAAGGGGATGGCACCAAACGGGATAAAGTCACACACACACACACACCAAAAGACCCTGGGGTTAAGCAAAGAGTTCTACTTAAGGGTTCAGTTGATTCCTTATTAGCTTATGCATGTAAGGAAAATATCTAAGGCCAGGGAAAGATCATCTAAAAGTATTGGAAGGAAGAATCCCAGTATTAAAACAGAAGTAGGAATGATGCCAGTTCCCAACAATCAGAGTGGAAAGCCTCATAATTCACCAAGAAATATTAGAGAATTGGGATGAGTCTTGCCTCAGTGGAAAAAAAATTACACTTAGACTAAATGCAACTCATAATGGATAGGGGAGGGAATAAATCAATCAAAACTAAATGAAATGACAGAGATAATAGGATTACTAGAAAAAAGACACCAAAATCTTAAGCAAAAAGAACAAAGCTGGAGGCATCCTGCTACCTGACTTCAAACTATGCTACAAGGCTACAGTAACCAAAACAGCATGATACTGGTACCAAAACAGACATACAGACCAATGGAACAAAACAGGGATGTCAGAAATAACACCACACATCTACAACCTTCTGATCTTTGACAAACTTGACAAAAACAAGCAATGAGGAAATAATTCCCTATTTAAATGGTGCTGGAAAAACTGGCTAGCCATATGCAGAAAACTGAAACTGGACCCCTCTACTAAAAATACAAAAAATTAGCCTGGCGTGGTGGTGTGCACCTATAATTTCAGTTACTTGGGAGGTTGAAGCAGGAGAACAGCTTGAACCCAGAAAGTGGAGGTTGCAGTGAGCTGAGATCATTCCACTTCACTCCAGCCTGGGTGACAGAGCAAGACTCATCTAAAAAAAAAAAAAAAAGATTATACATTAATTAACCAAAATATATCTGTAATTACTTTTAATCAAAGGAGAATAAAACTTAATTAAAAGCCAGAGTGTGTCAGTTTGGATAAAAATGCAAGACTCAACTATGCACTCTGCTCTCTAGAAACCCACTTTAAAGATAAACACACTGATTAAAAGTAAGAAGAGGGAAAAGCTAAACAGAATAAATTTTCACCATAAGTTGGAGTGGATATATTAATAACAAAGTACACTGTAAGGCAAGAAATATTTCCAGAGATAAAATATGTCCTTATGATTGAAGGTGCAATTCACACACACACACACACACACACACACAAATCCTAAATGTTACACACCTAATACAAGAGCCTTAAGCTACATGAAGCAAAAACTGAAAGCAGAAATGAAAGTGGAAATTGACAAATCCACAATAATAAGTAGAGATTCAACGCTCTTCTCTCAGTAATTGATAGAACAAGTAGACACCAAGTCAGTAAGCATATAGAACATCTGAACAACACTATCATCCAACCTGACCTAATGACCCACCCAACCTACAACATAGAACATGCCACCCAACAATAGCAGAATGCACATTCTCTTCAACAGCACATGAAACATTTACTAAGACAGATCATACACTGTGCAACACAAGTCTCAATAACCTTCCTATGAAATATATACTATTTTCTATTTCATTTTCTTGATGAAGAAACTGAGTGAGAAAGTGTTAAATAACTCAGTTAATAAGAAGCCAAGGTAATATTTGAACATGGTGCTCTTTCAGGGCTCATGAGCTTTACAATAATTTCTTTAAAATATTGTCCCAGGCCACCATCTTCCCTTCCCGTGAGGTTCATGAAGTTGATAGATGTATAGGGAATAATTGGAAAACAGTTACAAAACTCTGATAAGCTAGGCTGGCTTGTAAGACTCTAAAATGATTTTGCCTGATACATTCCTGATTCATGCCTCTTGTTTTAGAATAATTATGAATTTTGCCCCTTGCCCTCACAAAAGTGTGCTTAATTGGACTATAAAAACTGCATTCTCAAACCTAACAGGGTTTTCTCCTACTAAATTCAAGTCAGACTTTTAGAAGTTATCATACTCTGCCCACTCTCGAAAAAAAGCAATGAGTTGGGCGCAGTGGTTCACATCTGTAATTCTACAGTTTTGGGAGACAAAGGCGGGCTGATTGCTTGAGTTCAGGAGTTTGAGATCAGCCTGGGTAACATGGCAAAACCCCATTTCTTTTTTTGTCTCTTCAAAAATACAAAAAAGATTAACCAGGCATGGTGGCACGTGTCTGTAGTCCCAGCTACTTGGGAGGCTGAGACAGGAGGATCACTTCAGCCCAGGAGATTGAGGCTGCAGTGAGCCAAGATTTAGCCACTGCACTCCAGCCTGGGTGACAAAGTGAAACCCTGTTTCAGGAAAGGGAAGGGAAAGGAAGGGAAGGGAAGGGAAGGGAAGGGAAGGGGAGGGGAGGGGAGGGGAGGGGAAGGGAAGGGAAGGGAAGGGAAGGGAAGGGAAGGGAAGGGAAGGGAAGGGAGGGGAGGGGAGGGGAGGGGAGGGGAGGGGAGGGGAAGGTAGAGAAGGAAGCAATGAAAGAGCAAGAATGTTTAGGCTCTTTTTTTGGTAGAGTGAATTCTGGACAATTACCCTTTGAACTAATTTGAGAGAGAGAGAGAAAGACAAAAAGGCAGAAAATGAAAAGTAGGTTAGAAAAATAGTCCCACCAGTTTGAATATGGTTTAACCGAGATCCAACCACTGCCATCCAACTCTGACACTTTTGGACCTGATTCTTGCTCTCTTCTGTTTAGGGAAGATAGAGAATTGGAGAACAGACACGTCCTCTAATCTAGCTACCGTCCAAATTTTCATATCACTGGCACAATCACAAAGATTTCACTTTTTTCTTCTTTTAGTCATGAATAGCCATCCATTATAACTAAATACTCATTGCATATAAGGCAGCAGCCTCCAAAGTAAACAAAACAAATGTGGCATGATAGTTGAAAGCCTCCAAAATGATCAGATTTGAATAGAATTTTTACAAGATTAATGCTTTAAAAATTAAATTGCCTATTCTTGGAAAAGAATAAAAAGAAACAATTCCAAAGATGAATTGGAAACAGAAAATGAAAACATTTAATATAAACAGTGAAGCAGGAACATTCCAAGTCAGTCTTCCTGGAGTATTTATTTGGGTCTACCATGTACTAGACTAGAGTATGCTAGTCTTAACTTAAGGTGCTGCGCTTAACACTTAAAGGGGCAGGCCATTTCTCTTGATGTGAAGAAAACATCCCAAGTTAAGAAATTATATGCTAGAGATGACTTGAAATTGTCTGTACAATGTAGCTTTGTATGTTATATCATTTTTTTATTCTTTAAAATAAAAAATGCTGAATACATACGTTCATTAGTTTATCATTAAACTGTAAAATTTGTAACAGTAATTATTTAAATATTTTTAACATATAGCATCAAACCCTAACACAACTTTTTTACTCTTAAATTTTTTAAAAAATTAAAATATTTTTAGAATAGTTTTAATGAAGTTTTGTTTCTCTTGCTGGAGGGACCTATATATAAAAAGAAATGTGAAAATTGCAGCAAGATTTTTATTGACATCAAGAAATAGCTATACACTTGAAAGAGACTACATTTTCCCTAATTCTAGCCTTCATGGAAGTATTTATATAGGAGCTTTCTATAACTTTCTGGTCATGTATTTGCAATATTTCTAATGTATCTGAAATTAATATATGAGTATATGAAATAAATGACAGATGGATAATTATAGATGCTTTCCATTTCTCTCTATTCTCCTACCAGTTAAGACAAAAGGATTTGTCCTTGCTACACTTTGTTTCTGTTTTGTTTTGTTTTTTGATCTTCCAAGCTTTCCCAGTTATTGTCAAAGAGAAGAATGCACTCTTGCTGAGAAAGACTGTTCTAAAAGTTTAATACTTTTATTAATTTTTGTCTGTTGGATTAAGTCTCTGAATTCAGCTGCTAGGAAGCCCAGAATATGGACTTGTATTTCTTTATATAGGTTACATGTAAACAAGTCTACTGTTTAAAACACACTGGATAATTTTTTTCATTAATGTAATCCCCAAACACATAAGTATTTTGAGAGCCAACATCATTCCTTTCTGTAGGAAATTTCAACTAGTGTTAAAGTTAGAAGTTCAAGTCACAATTCATTATCTGCAGACATGGGGATATCTCACAGATAAATTCCAGCTGCAAACCATGATAGTGAGTCTAGATTTAATGTTTGACTTTCTGGTTGACAGGGTGAGTAATTTGAACCTGAGTTGATAGTAGTGACCGTGAACTAGAACAACTTGATGTATTAGCAAATTCTTCTTGCAGTTAGGCTGCACTTCTCAATAACCTCTTAGTCAAGGAAAATCAGTTACTTTGGTGGAGAATTAAGTGAAACAAACCAAAGAGTAAGATCTTCTTCACATATATTTATTTTTGTATAGGGTTTCCTTGACCCTTCAATAATAGAAATAGCAAGCCAGAATTATTTTTTCATCCAACCTGTTATAAAAATAAGAAAGGAGCGGGAGAGATAAAGGAAAGGGTAGAGAGAAGTAGAAATGTAAGTAACTAATAGATTGCTTTAAATTCTATTGTGAATGTTTTGAGTATGAGAACAAATATGTAAGAATAAATTAGATGTGGTAATAATCAAAAGAATAACAATTAAATTGACAGATTGGGGTTCCATGGTAATTCTTAGAATAATATCCATGTCTATATTTCCTAGTATGTATGTCAAAGGTTGTGTTTTTCTAATTTTCAGAGCAGCAAACTCCACCTGGGATATCGAACTCAAGCTGTGTTTCTTCCCACCTCTTATGTTAATAATAGTCTTTACAATCTTTCTCTCAGAATTTGCACAGTCATTTGGGCTAGCATTTTTACAATTTGAATAAAATCTTAAATGTAGAATACGAATGTATAAAAATAAACGTATGTATTCTATTTGAAAGTTTAAATCTAAGGACACGGTGCATTTTCACAAATAGAAGTGGCATCTTCATGTTTCCCCATTAAAAAATGAAAAGTTGGCTCAGATGCTTCTTTAATCTGTTGTGATATTTATCTTCTATTTCAATACTCTTTCATAAGTTGGTAACCGATGATGTAATAATCAAAGAATGAATTGATTAACTAAACAACAGTATGATTGGAAGGCTTTTTTGTTTAAAGCTTCAACAAAGGAATAGGAGTAAAGTAATTTTCAAACAATCAGTTTCAGGAAATAATACAAAAAATAGAACTGAAGTCTTTAAATGCAGTGTTTGGTTTATTATTATTATTACTATACTTGAAGTTAACAAAAAAATCAAATCATTAGAAAATAATCTAAGTCCAGTGTTTTATTCCAAAACCTTTTCTGTTGTTACAACTGAAGTGCCCACTCACCCTTCCTTTCACTTTCTACATCCAAGTTACTGTACAGTGAGAATTCATTTTCAGTATAACTCTGAGATACTGCATGTAAGCCATCAAAAGAAGACAGCTAAGCTCACAATATTATATTTATAAAGTCAGGAAAGTGAACCTATACATTATAAAGGATTTTCCAGAGCAGGAGCTTAAACTAAAAGCATTTTCTGTTTTTATTTTCAGATATTAAGACTGTTAGATTAATAAATCTTTTAAGAACTCAAACAAAGAGCAGTGGCAGCAACTTAGGTCTTAAACCATAAAAAGTTAATTCTTTTTTTTAAAAAAAAATGTTCTCTGATGACAAGATCTTTTCTGTTTATAGTAACATCATTATTCCACAAGTAACATTCTGGTACATGGCCATTTAACTGACTGGGTAAGTTTTAATGAGATTGAACAACTGCTTTCTGCAACATTAGACTGTGGATTATCCACCTTATTCAATTAGATGTTCTAAAATACTTATTGCTATATAACAAATTGCCCCAAAACTCAGTAGCTTTAAAAAACGACGATGATTATCTCATGCTTTCTATGGATCAAGAATCTAGGCATGGCTTAACTCAGATCTCAATGTGAGAGTCCTCCACAAGGCTGCAATGCAGGAGTTAGCTAGGGCTGCAGTCTCATTGGAAGACCTGAATCAGAAGAGTTTGAGCTCACTTAAGCTTTTGTTGGAAGGATTCAGTTTCTCAAAGACTTTTGGACTCAGAGATTCTGGTTTTTGCTGATGGTTGGCCAGAAACCACCTAGGTTCCTTGCCATGAAATTCATAGATTAATACAAATTAATTAATCAGAGAAAGCACACAAGAGCAAGAAAGAACGCCAGCCAGAAAAGAAGTTACCGTTTTTACAACCTAATCTCAGAAGATATATGCCATCATTTTTGCTCTTATCTAATCATTGGAAGCAATAATTAGGTCCTGCCTGCAATAGAGAAAAGAGGATTCCATAATAGTGTGAACACCGGAAGACAAGGATATTTGGGAGATAGTTTAGAAGGTTACTCATCACAAACTCAGACCATCATATTAGTGTATGAACTAGACTAATGTGTTATATTTTAAATAATTTTTCAGAGAAAATACCACTTTTGTTTGTTTTTAAAAGTGATACAAATTAATATGTTAACAATTGATTTGATGGTCACTAGTATAGTGGGTTAACAACTAAATGTGGAGACTTTCTTATAGGAGGTAAATAGATAATGATGCATGTTTTTCTCTGACAGATTTATTATATACACCATAAAAGTAGAACATTATCATATTATTAACATACTTATAATCATTTGCTCAGAATGGCGACATAATTTTTCAAGATTTTAAAATTTCCAAGGGTTTTCTACTTTTTTTAAGTAACATTGTAGATTTTTATCCTTGAATTTTAGGTCATTGAAGAGGCTACTTTTTCTTAATAAAAATGATAATATTAATTGTATACTTTCAACAATTTAATTTGTTTCCCTAACATTAATTTATGTACACATTCCCATGTACACATATATACATTCAATGGAATGTAACTCTTGTTAAGGAAGTCCTTTTCAGACTATTTTACTATACATAACCATCTAAAGGAAGCACATGTCCAATTCTTACTTATGGCTGTAATGGGCTTTGATTCTTCTTTAGGGTTTGCCTAGGGCAGCCACCTAGGCAAAAGAATATAAACTTTTGGATTTGCATCTTATTTTTTGCTTCATTAATTGCATTAACTTCCAAACTGATGAATTCTTTAAATTAAAATGCCATTTACATTTAATACCAAAAATCATTTTCTTTGCATTTAAACCTTTTAATTATAGTTTTGAATTACAGTTCTAAATTGTGTTTGTCAAAGTCTTAATTAGATTTCTGCTGTAGTGATATAGTAGTTAGCTGAACAGTAGCAGGACTGAATAAGATGGTTTTCTATATAATAAATTGGAAGGCTGCTTAAATTGTTTGGCGTGTAATGCAGACTTTCTATACTGTGTAAATAAAAGTAGATGTCTAGGATTGGCAAATGGTATATATAGGTAACTACTGATTTACAGAGAAAGATCAAATCTAGACACCTGAAGAAGAGACCTTTCTTTTTTCCTACAAGTACAGGCTGTGTGGGATTTGTATGGAATTTCATTTAATAAGAGATTTTATTTTGCTATTTACTTACAACAGTGACAAATGGTGGCCAGGAGGAAAAGGAAAGTATGTAATCAATCTTAACACCTTTGTTGTTTTCCTAAGAGAATAAAAAAGACTAAAAAAGGACAAAGCAAAGAAGATACTTTGAAGGAAAAAGAGACAAAAATGTTTCTTGTTTGTGCTATTGAGGATGTTGGTGGTGCTGGTACTGATAATGACAATAATGGCAATAATGAAAAATATTTCCGGTCTTTAAAAGTCACTGGATGTTAGGTATTATTATCACAGTTTCACACATGAGGATATTTGAGATTCATAGAAGACAAAATTTTGCCTAAATTGACACTTCTAAAAAAAATCTTAGCGCAATATTCAAATCCAGGTCAGTCTTCTTTAATTTCTGGGTCCTTTCCATTATTTCAGGCTGCCTGTCATGAAGACACTGAATGTCAGTGTTAGCCACATACACGTTATCTCAGTTATTTCTATTGTCATCACGTATTAAATCTAATTCCTATAATTTCTTCCTGAAAACTGCTTAGAACTTGTGCTTTCCAAATTTTTGATATTTTAAAAATACAAATATAACTCTACTACTACGTAGAAATATTTAAAGAAAAAACATATTGTGGACATTCAAAGAATAGCAAACATTGCTGCTGTTGTTTTTAAATAAACCCTAAACCTTATAGTGGATAGTAAATTATAGATGTTCTTACATGAATAAAAATCCAACAAAATTTATAAAAGTATGACAGATCTAATTTAGATTAATATCACACCTTCAACTCTGAGAGTTTTTACTGATATTTTTGTGATTTTTAATAACTGCTGATTCAATTATTGCTGCTAAAAGAAGACATTGAGAACGTGAGATTTGGAGTCAAACAAACATGGGACAAATTCCAGCTTTGCCAGTAGCCACAGGACTTTATATTTAATTTCTCAAGGGTCTATTTCATTTTTTAAAAATATAGAGATTAACTAGTATGGACTTCATGGGATTACTGTGCAGAGGAAAGGATATAATATGCTCTATGAATGGACACTATATTATTGTTATTATCATCATCATCATTCGGTATTGATATTTAAAAGGGCAACAACCTTGGTTTTGAATATGACTAGATAAGGTTGCCTCTTGGTGGTTCTTATTTATTTACTCAACTATATTTATTGAGATCAGATCATTTGCCTAGTTCTTTGCTAGCTGTTAAGATAGACAGGGAATAACATACATTTTCCCCCCTCAGTCTTATTCCTGTTATCCCTACCCCCAAACTTGCTGTGTTGGTCCATTTACTTCACTATAAAGGAATATCTGAGGCTGGGTAATTTATAAAGTACTGATGTTTAATGGGTTCACAATTCTGCAGGCTGTCATGGTACCAGCATCTGCTTCTGCTGAGGGCCTAAGGGATCTTACAACCATGGCAGAAGGCGAAGGCGCAGCAGGTGTATCATGTGACAAGAGTAGGAGCAAGAGAGTGAGAGGAAGGAGGTTCCAGAACTCTTTTACACAACCAGCTCTCATGAACTAACTGAGTGAGAACTCACTTATCACCAAAGGGATGATGCTAAACTATTCATAAGGGATCCAGGGATCTGCCCCCATGATCCAATCACCTCCCACTAGGCCCCACCTCCAACACTGGGAATCACATTTAACATGAGAGTTGAAGAGGAAAAAAATTCAAATCATATCACTTACTACTGGCTTAAAACACAACTGAGGCTTAACAAGAGGCCAGAATATCCAAGGATCTGTTGGGTATTAAGGCCATTTTTTTGTTTGTTTCTTGTAGTCTATAAACTTTAAAAAGGGTGTGGACATGGTTCAGTTTAAAAATCACTCTGGCTAATATAAAGGATATGTGGGAAGAGCTCTTTAGGCACATACACAAGATAAGAGTCCAATGCAGTCACCCACAGAAGAGATTATAATAGGTTGGGCTAAGTCAGTGTCAGTGAAGATAAAGAGATGTGGATGGACTTGATATTAAACAGAGGCAACACTGAGAGGTCTTCTAATAGATCAGATATGTGAGGACAGGTAGAGTGAGGAAAGCAAGGATGAATTGATACCCATTTGAGGAAGAACGACTAAGGACAGATCAGATTTACATGGGAAAACTAAAAGATCAGCTTTAGACATGCTGAGATTAAAATGATTATGATATATCCAAGCACAGATGTCAAGTACGTCACTGGCTAAAGAAAACTGGAATTCTTAGGAAACGTTTCCATGGAGATACAAATGTTGAAGTTTTTATCAGGCAGATGAGTTAAAAATCAGTTGGAAAATAAAGAGGCATTTTAGCAAGCTATGAGAATATGTAACATTTCAAGGCCAGATAAAAAAGAGAGTAGGGTTGGGTGTGGTAGCTCAGCATTGTAATCCCAAAACTTTGGGAGGTCCAGGTGGGAGGATTGCTTGAGCCCAGGAGTTCCAAACCAGCCTGGGCAACAAAGAGAGACCCCATCTCTAAAAAAAGGAAAAAAAAAAAAAGAAGAGAGTCATGTACAGAAATTACCTAGCAGAGTGCTGTTGCATATTTAAATGTAAATAAAAATTCTTAACAGCAATAGTTAAAAATTATATTTTTGCTCACCTCAGATATCCACACAAGAGTAATATTAAGCCAAAAATAAAATTAGGCTGCTAAATGTGTTTCAAACCATTTGTAGTTATATTTTAACCATTTGTAGTTATCATCACTAAGTTACAACTATGTGTTTGTAGATGACTATAACTTGCATCTATTAATAATTCCATTAATAGTAATTAAACTTCGACTTAAGTTAATTTTTGCATTTTTTTATTTACCAGGGATATTGGTAACATCCACTTTGTGTTACTTCTACATCTTAAACCACGATAGAATTTTCTGGCCAAATATCTTTCTTTGTGATTTAGCTGAGCAAGAAGGAAGGCAAAGAACACTGCAATGATGATATATAAGGTGACCTTTTGTTTCCTTCTTCCTCTCGCCTTCTGATTTCAGGTAGTCTGAATGCTTTCATTTGGAATGTAAATCTGCTTTTGTGCAAAGGCAGCTTTGATTAAGTTCTGTAAGTTCTTGAGTAAAATTTCAGCCAAATCTCAAGGCCTTCACTAAATTTTCACATTATTTAGTTTCTTAGCGGTCTTAAGCCTTATTAAAAGCAAGATCCTTATGAATCATTCATTTTTTTGGATGGGCATGCTATGTCACTTACTTGTCATTTTTGTACATACATTTAAAATCTAGGTAATTTTTCTCCCATTTCCTTTTTATAAAGATGAAGAATATTTGCTTTGCTTCATCTATGAGGGAAGAAAAGTAATGGATGTTCAGGATTGTATTTTTGCACATGGTTTCCAGATTTATTCATTATTGTCCTATTTGTTTAAGGTTATTTTTGTCATATTTTAAATTGCATGACTGACAGGAAAACTTGATTATAACAAAATTGTCTGATGCTGAATATAGATGACACGGAGCACTTGCTCAGAGGTCCTAGTACACAGATGTCTAAGCTATTATCTTGGGCCAAATCCTCACTTATTTTGCCAGAAGCACATATCAATTAAATAGAGTCAGAACTTTCTGCAATACTGCATTCACATTCTGGCTCACTGAGTGCATCAACATTCATATTTTTGGGTTTGTTTGTGTTTTCCCTTTGAATGACTTAGGCATCATGTCATCCATTGTTTCTTATTAATTTTATTCATTCCTTAAATGAACACAACTTTTCCCAACATCTTGAGTTTGTTTCAGTCTTCCCCTAAGTAAACTCTTAAGATTTGCAAATAAAAAATCTTAAGTTATACAGATGCCACGTTAGTGTTGGAAGAAGCAGGAGTGGTAGATAGAAACTCATTCCCTGAGCCACACAGAACTGGTTTTATACTTTGGCTTTGAATAATTAGATTTTTGAGTTTGGCAAGTTTTTAAAAAATTTACTGTTGTTTTAATTGTTAGTCTTTTAAATCTTTATTTGAAGCAGAATATTAAATTCTGTCTATGGAAAAAAATTAGCTGAAAGTATTAGAAGAAATAAATTAGCTTCATCTGGCACCAAGTAGATACTTAATAAATGGCATTTTTATTATCACAGAAATTTTTATAAGTGGTATTATTACATAAATTTATTTTATTTTATTTTTGAAATGGAGTGTCACTCTGTCACCCAGGCTGGAATGCAGTGGTGCAATCTCAACTCACTGCAACCTCCACCTCCCAGGTTCAAGTGATTCTCCTGCCTCAGCCTCCTGAGTAGTGGGGACTACAGGGCACACCACCACGCCTGGCTGATTTTTGTATTTTTAATAGAGACAGGGTTTCACCATGTTGGCCAGGCTGGTCTTGAACTCCTTACTTTAGGTGATTCACCCGTCTCAGCCTCCCAGAGTACTGGGATTGCAAGTGTGAGCCACCAGGCTATTACATAAATTTGGACATTATGGAAGCTGAGGCAGATGCTCTAGATTTGCTGATTCAATTTTCATATCAACTTTTTTCTAGAATGAATTATGTTTCCTAAGCTCTCTTGTTGGTAGGGTTCCAAGACTAACTGTCTTACACCAGGCAGATGCATGCATGTAGAACAGGGAGAGAAAGTGAGCAGCATGAAGCTGGGAGAACAGAACTCCTACGAAGCATGTCACCAGAAGGGTTTGGTTCTTTTAGGACTGGAAGTCCTGGCAGTGGCTTCCTGATGTGGCAGCTCTTGGTCACACACAGCAAGACTGTGTTGTCTAAAGCATGAGTTAGCAGCATTTCCCTTAGCAGATCAGTTCCAAGGTAGCAATTTGGCAGTTCTTTGAATGTCTGCCTAGAGTAAATTCCTTTTACCTCCCCCACAATCCCATGCACTATTATAATATTCTTTAATGAATTCTTTCCTACTTTATGTCACCAGAATGGATTCTGTTTCTACAACTGACCAATGCAGTAATCACTTATATGTGATGAAAAAGTAAAATGCATAGTATATTTAAGCTAGTGTATTTTTGTTTGTTTGTTTTAGAGGGAGTTGTCTGTTACTTCAGTTCAACTTTATAATTAGATAAATTATGGTAAGGAAATAGAATTTACAATGTGGAGTTTACTGAAGGAGAAAATGGAGACGTGAATATTGAGAACCAGATACTACAGGATAGAAAGCTAGTGATCCGCCTCATTACAAGGTGGTAAAATATTTGGTTACACCACTCACCTAATGTGCATTTGAAAGCAAAACACATACCAAGGGGAGATTTAAAAAAAAAAAAAAATCAGATTGCCTACGTAGCTGGCTTCTCTCTGTCAATTTATTTTCTTTTCTTTTTCTTTTTCTTTTTTTTTTTTTTTTGAGACAGAGTCTCGCTCTGTTGCCCAGGCTGGAGTGCAGTGGCGTGATCTCGGCTCACTGCAAGCTCTGCCTCCTGGGTTCATGCCATTCTCCTGCCTCAGCCTCCTGAGAAGCTGGGACTACAGGCACCCGCCACCATGCCTGGCTAATTTGTGTGTGTGTGTTTGTGTGTGTTTTTAGTAGAGAGGGGGTTTCGCCGCCATGTTAGCCAGGATGGTCTCGATCTCCTAACCTCGTGATCCGCCTGCCTCGGCCTCCCAAAGTGCTGGGATCACAGGTGTGAGCCACCATGCCCGGCCTTTCAATTTCTTCAGAGTCCTACAGGACCCAGACATTCAGTCTTATTTTCTTTTTCTATGCAGATACTCAATTCACCCAGCACCGGTTCATTTAAAAGACCATCATTTCCCCACCATACTGCAGTGTCACCTTGTGTTCAATCAAGAAACAGCGTTATGTGGGAGTCTACTCTGTGTTCCCTTTTGTGTTTCACTGTTTCATATATGCATCTTAACGCCAACACCACAGTTTTAATTATTATAGCTTTGTGAGTCTTTATTTGTGGTTGTGTTAGCCCATTAAGACTACTGTAAGAAATGCCATAGACCAATTGTCTTATGAACAAAAGATATTTATTTCTCAGAGTTCTGAAGGCTGGGAAATCCAAAATCAAGGTGCTGGCAGATTCAGTGTCTAGTGGGAGCTTGCTCTCTGCTTCTTGGATGGTGCCCTCTTGCTGTATCTTCACATGGTGTAAGGGGCAAGGTGGCTCTTTTGGCTCACTTTTATAAATGCACTAATTTCTTTCATGATGACTAATCACCTCTTAAAGGTTGGGATTTCAACATAGGGGTTGGGGTTGGGATTTCAACATAAATATAGGGATTTCAACATAAATCCATAGGGGTTGGGATTTCAACATAAATATTTGGGAGAACACAAACAGTCAGCCCATAGCAGTGATAATGCTTGTTCTCCTTTAAGATTGTTAAGTCATTATTGGGGCTATGCATTTCCATGTAAATATTAAATTCAGGTTGTTAATTTCTAGATTTTTTTTTAGGTGTTAGATTTTGTCTGAGGTTGCCCTAAATCTATAGTTTAATTTTGGCAGAAATGACATCTTTAAAATACTGATTCTTCCAAAGAGAAAAAAATAGAACTTGGTTATATTCATTTAAATCTTTTGAAATATATCTTGATAATATTTTTAGCTTTCTTTGTATAGATCTTACCCACATTTCATTACATTTATTCTAGGTTTTTCAAAGTTTTCTTGATGCAATATTTATTGTATCTTAATTTTTTAAAAGATTTGCTCAGCACACAGAAACACAGTTGTTTTTATACATGGATCTTTTATCCAAAGACTTGATAAATCCACTTCCTCATTCTAAGTTTGTCTTTAGACGGTTTTAAATTTTTATAGCATAAAACCGTGTCTTCTGCAAATAATAACTCTTTTTTTATATATCTATCAACTTTCATATATTTTTGTTGCCTCATTGCTCTAAGACCTCTGGTAAAATGTCGAAAGGAGTATTCATAGTGAACATTTTTGTTCATTTCCAATCTTTGGGGAAAATGCATTCAATGTTTTAATTAATTATAAACTTTATGAAGTGCTCTTTTCAGATATTGTAATAGAATAAGGGATTTCTCTTCTGTTTTTAGTTGTCTAAGAATTTTAAAGATCATAATGGGTATGGAATTTCTATCAGATAAAGTTTCTGCATTGAGTTTATCTTATATTTTTCTCCTCTAGTTTGCTAATGTAATGTGATAGAATTATAGTCTCATCATAAATTATGAATATGTTATATTAGATGGCAAAATAAACTTTACTTGTGTAATTAAATTTATAGATCTTAAAATGGGAAGAGTATGCTGTATTAGATTGAGGTGATCTCAGTCTTATCATATGAGCCCTTAAAAGCAGACAACATTATTTGATTGAAGGCAAGACAGATATGGCAAAAGAAATCCGAAAGACTCCATCTGCCATTGCTGCAGGGAGGTCATATGAAAAGCATCAGGAGGAATACATACTGCCTCTAGGACTAGCCTCTGGCTGATAGTCAACAAGGAAACAGGGACCTAAGTCCTACAAGGAACTGAATCCAGCCAACAACTTATGAGCTTGGAAGGCCCCAGCTGAGCTACAGCATACCTGCTCTTCTGACTTACAGGACCGAGAAATTATAAAAGTATTGTTTTGTAGCACTACGTTTGTCAATAATTTGTTATGGCAGCAATAGAAAAATGAATATGTAGTGAAATTGGTTGATTTTTAAATTTTATAACGTACATTTATGAAATAAACTCAAATTGCTCATTATATAGTATCTCTTTATCTATCGCCCAATCTGATTTGCTAATAATTTGTTTATGGTTTTTATATTTGTGTGCCTGCAAAACATTGATCTATGGTTTTCTTTTTTTATTAATAGTTTCGTCAAATTTTAGTATCAAGGATATGCATTCTTATAAAATGAGTTGGTGAATTTTGAAGTGCTCCCATCTTTCTGTTCTCTGGAAGAGTTTGTTTAGATTTTTTTGTTTTGTTTTGTTTTGTTTTTTGAGAAGGAGTCTCACTCTGTCACCCAGACTGGAGTGCAGTTGCATGATCCCGGCTCACTGCAACCTCCAACTCCCGGGTTTAAGCAATTCTCCTCTCTCAGCCTCCCAAGTAGCTGATAATACATATGCTTGCCATTACACCTGGCTAATTTTTGAATTTTCAGTAGAGACGGGGTTTCACTATATTGGCCAGGCTGGTCTCAAACTCCTGACCTCAGGTGATCCACACATCTTGGCTTCCCAAAGTGCTGGGATTACAGGCATGAGCCACCACGCCCAGCCTTCTTTCTTGTTTGTTTGGAGGAATAAATAAATGAAGCTGCTGTGTTGTAGAGCATTTCTTTGTAGAAAAGATTTTAATAACAGATTCAATTTATTTAAGGGATGTAGAATATTTAATTGTTTTATTTCTTTGTGTCTGTTTCAGTGTTTTGTTTTTCTAAAAATTTGTTAGTATAACCTAAATTTTTAAATATAATTGAATTAATATCCTCTTTCTTTTTTATTTTTTAGAATATTCAATTTCTAGAAATACTCTATTTCTGAAATTTGTTACTTTGTTCCTTCTCTTTTTTCTCTTTAATTTCTTTTGCTAGGGAATCATCCATTGTATTAATAATGACTGTGAAGATGAAACATTTCTTTTTGTTAATTTTTCCTATTGTATGTTATGTTTTATGTTTTTTGGGGTTTGTTTTTTGTTTTTTGTTTTTGAGACAGAGTCTCCCGCTGTTGCCCAGGCTGGAGTGCAGTGGCAAAATCTCGGCTCACTGCAACCTTTGCCTCCCTGGTTCAAGTGATTCTCCTGCCTCAGCCTCCTGAGTAGCTGGTACTACATAGGCCCGCCACCACACCTGGCTAATTTTTGTGTTTTTAGTAGAGATGAGGTTTCACCATGTTGGCCAGGCTGGTGTTGAACTCCTGACCTCAGGTGATCCGCACACCTCGGCCTCCCAAAGTACTGGGATTATAGGTATGAGCTACCACATTCGGCCCCTGTTATTATTTTTTTTAAATTTCTTATTTTATCTGCATCATTTTTAGACTACTTGTTTTTTAATTTGTATAAATTTAAGACAGACAAATGCAGTTTTGTTACAATTCCTTTTGTTTTAGAGTGGTGCTCTTTTTTTTATTATTATACTTTAAGTTTTAGGGTACATGTGCACAACATGCAGGTTAATTACATATGTATGTATACATGTGCCATGTTGGTGTGCTGCACCCAGTAACTTGTCATTTAACATTAGGTATATCTCCGAATGCTATCCCTCCCCTCCCCCACCCCACAACATGTATGTTTATTGCAGCACTATTCACAATAGCAAAGACTTGGAACCAACCCAAATGTCCAACAATGATAGACTGGATTAAGAAAATGTGGCACATATACACCATGGAATACTATGCAGCCATAAAAAATGATGAGTTCTGTAGGGAGACGCCCTGAAACTATTGCTACGGAATAAAAGATGAAATGCTCCTGATTATTGTAAATACAAAATTGCATGCAGGATTGTGTAAAGACAATGCCAGGTTGGACTGCCAGAATGAGCCAACAGTGCATGATGTGCTTCCCCCTGCAGAGAGCCTATGAATGGACGTGCAGTCAGGGAGGTTTCACATCACCAAGATTCCTATCCCAAAAAAGCAGATGTTCATAGCTCTGGGAATGGAATGCAACCCTTGTGGAGAGCCTATAAATGGACGCATGGCGGGCATCTGTCCTTATGGATAAGATAGGGCTATAAATGCCCGCATCTTGCCACGGCTCTTCTAGGCCTCTTTAGGGTTAAGGCATACTCCCTTCTGAGAATTTCAGGTCTAACCGGTTGTCTAGCTTCACGTCCTGTTTCCATGGATTGTTTATAACCAGCTTTTGTTGCAATTGTTACTGCTGATTAATATCTTGCTAATCATAGGCTATGGAAAGATTGTGTTTCTGTTTTAAGGCTCTGTTAGAAATTACTGACGCACACACTATATTGTAAATTCTTATCTCTGTATACTGTACTTCCACATACAAATGTACTGTACTTCTACATACAAATGTTATGTTAAAGAATTACTTCATCCCCATGTGTCCACCTCACCTCATAATCAAATGACCCTAAATCCCTCACTAACCTACCCCCGCCCTCACTAAAATTAATAATAAATGCTGGTATATCCAGTGCATTGTTGGCACCGCGGGACCAGAGGACGGTGACCCCCCCAGACCCAGCTTTCACTATCTTGTGTGTGTCTATTATTTCTCAACCTACCGATCCACCTGGGAACAAAGAGAGAGCCCCATTGCATTGCGGGCTGCTGGCCAGATCCCACAATAGAGTTCATGTCCTTTGCAGTGATATGGATGAAGCTGGAAACCATCATTCTCAGTAAACTATCGCAAGGACAAAAAACCAAATACCGCATGTTCTCACTCATAGGGGGAAATTGTACAGTGGTGTTCGTTTTTAATTTATTGAGTTGGAATTTTGATAGGTGATTATCAGATTTTTTTTCCTTTTCTAACATATTAAGGCTGAAAGTTTTCCTTTAAATACAACTTGATCTACATCACATACGTATTAACGTGTACACTCTGCAATAAGGACATTCTTGGACTCTATGCCATAAACTGTAGAATTTTTATGCAGGACTAAATCATTCCCCCAGAATAAGACTGTAGTGGTGTGAGTACTGAATGAGACTCGTGTGCTGAACTCAGTATATCAGCTACCCCGGTGGTTAGAGGAACTTCAAAAGAGGCTCGCAAGTATGTATTCAACAGAATTCAGATGCAGAGGGGAACTGAGAAAGCAAAAGGCAGTTCCTGACAGATGGGGTCCATGTGGATGGAGGCAGTTATGTTCACCACTCCTTGCCATGGGAAGCCAGGGTCAAACGGAGCTTCTGATTGGAGACTGGGCCTACTCACCTGTATGCAGTGCCTCATGCGGCAAAGTGGCAGCCATTCACCAATTCATCTCTGTGTGTCTCGGAGATCAGTTCGAGTGTTGTACATCCAGAAAGGTGGTTGCTACTCACTTTGTCTGGGATGAGAAAGTATCTGGTGGTTGCTTCTCTTCCAGATCACTTTTTCCTCCCTGTATGTGTATATGTCAGTGGTGGGGATGGGGTGGATTGGCTTTTCAATAGGGAAGGAATTAAACGCTATTACTAATGTATGGACATGAATTTACCATGAAGTTTTTAAAGCTTGAGGGACTTCTTAAGGGCGAATCCTAGCAATACATTCACTTGGTCACGTCACTGCAAAATATATATATGTATATTAATAATTTTATATATTAAAAATATATATTTTTTAACCACAATGGATTTTAAGAGCTTATAACATAATCATTAAAAACATGATATTCTTAATTATTAATTTTCTAATTTACCCATAACTTTTTTTATACTTTTGACTTCATACTCTGGATTCACCTCTGCTAATGCATTTGATGTGATTTCTCCATTCCTGAGAATTATGTGATAAGATACTTTAGTGAATTCAGTCAGGCTCCGGTGAAATCCAGGCAGAATTTCACATACTTCATTAAAAAAAGATGATGCAGTTTTGGGTAGATCATGAGTAATGCATTTAAATATGCAGTATCTTTTGCCAGGGCCCTGCCAAAATTAGCAAAAGAGAAAGTGAGACGGGTTGACATTTATTAACTTGTTCATGTTCCTAGATATTTTCCTTTCCTGGTCTACTCGCAATGAAGAAGCATCGCCAGTGCAACAGCCTTCTCTCTCCACACCCCTCACACCCAACAGACAAACAAATAAACCGGAAGTGATCTCTAAGCTAAGTAAATTTGGGGTGCTCAGGGCCTGTCCTTTTGATACTGTCTCTGTTGCTGTTCCTGCATGGTTCTCCAGTGATATTTGTCCACACAATAACACAGGATGATTTTTGCCTGGAGAAATCAAACCCACACTTCGTTAACTTTCAAAACTAACCTAGTAGGAAATCTACACAGTGAAATCTGAACCTACTTCTTTTGCCTCAAGTGTGAGCGGCTGGCTAACTATTATCACAAGCTTATCTTCTATGTGACTTTTGTCTGTATGTGATCAATACCCTATTTCATCTTTCCAAGTATAACTAGATAGTGTTGAGGTACGTCAGACACTTGAGTACTGTGTGCCATTCCCAGCTTTACCCTCTTCTTATACTTATCAATGGAAGAATGTGAAAGTTTTAGAAATTTCAGATATTGAGGAGATGAGCAATTAAATGTTACAATGTATAATCTTTTATAAGGATAATAGTTAAATGAGTGCTGTTACATGTTATACCCATTGAGAATTATCCAGCTCAAATTTGCCAACCCCAGCCAAAGATAACTAGTCAATTTCTCAAAACCAAAAAGTGAAAACAAAAACAAAATCAAGAGGGAAATATGTGAATATAAGACACATAGGGCAGGAGTTCTAGATGGGTATTTTATACAGAGAAGGCTTTGAAATGAGAGATGAGGGAGATATTGGAATTTGGTAGCCCTATCAAAGACAGAGAAAAATAAAAAGAAATTTAGAAACCATTGCTCTGGACTATTTGTCACCTTCACGGTGTTTCAAGAAGCACGAGTCAAGCAAAAGCCTTGAATTATTTTGAATTTGTTCTGTTTTCATGGGCTGTGTCATTTTAACTGCAACATCACCCTGGCTCTGAACTATGTAGGTCAAAGCCATAAAAGTATTTGTACACATCAGATTTATAACTTCCCCATGAATCAGGGAAATTTTGTCCATTGATGTATATAGTAGGTGTTCATATGGTACTTCTGTTTGCCTCTTATTTTTGCACTTATTAATATCTGTACATGTTTTCAATTTTCCCACATCCTTTCTTATGAACACATTTAATAAAATTAGCCTTTACATATTCAGGTTTGATTTATAGAGTCTTTTGCAATGAAATACATGATGGGCAAATATCATTATACTAAAGCTTATACTTGTAATTTTGTTTGTAATATTTTTAAATAGATATTTTCATTCTTTGACTACTCCAGCAATGGAGGAAGAAAGTCAGACTTCTCTAATAGTTACTGGTTACTGGCGGAGTCTGATTCATTTCCATCACCATCAAATGGGACCACGTTAAGTTTATCTGTGCAAAACTAAAATAAAAAGTAAAAACAAAACAAACTCCCAAACTTATTTTCTGAGAAAACTTAGGGAATTATTGGAGGAAAAGAAATGATGCCATAAATAAAGAAAGAATACATAGCCTAAGGTGCGTTTCTAAATAAATGATCATCAGTCAGGAGCTCGGCATCATGGAAGCTGCTGATTCACCAGTTCTGCCCTAGATCTCTTTTATCTCAGAAAGGACGCAACAGAATTCAGATCACCTCGGTGTCTTTCCTCCAAAACATAGACCTTGAGTCACGGACATGGATACAAGTATTTCACTTGGATGGAACCTAAGAAAACATGGAGAGTTAGAATAAAGGTGGGCACAGATTCTCTGACTTTGAGAAATGGGATCTCTTCACTCACTGGTTCTATGACTGCTTTAATATGCACTGAGTTATGACTGCTTTGACTGACAGAAGAGAGTAGAATTGTATGGCAGAAATGTTGCTGCATAATGACTGAAGCTAAATACAGATCAAAGTACAGTGAAACTGCCATGGTCTCAGACAGGCCCTGTGTTAATTCTATAACAATTCTGTCCCACTCTATGTTTATGACCCTTTGGCAGAGAATGCTCTCAGGCAGAGAGGTGGGGGTAACCATTAGCACGTAAGGGAATCACCTGCAGGAGAGGACAGAAATTATGTGTATGGTACCACATTCTCTCCTAACCTTGTGGATTTTAGTTTCCAAATGTTTGACTTAAAGATCCCTTTGAGTGACTTAGCTTATATAATTTCATTGATCCAGGCATACGATTTTAAAGCCTACGATGGTACTGAACTCCCTGCTGGATCAGAACTGGAAGAGACTATTATTGGCCATAGATATGAATTTGGCCTTCATCACAAGTGGGCAAAACTAAATAGAAGCATAGATGGCTTGTGTAAAATACAAATGTGATATTCTGTTCTATCATAGACAGACAAGACAAAGAGGGTGAGCCAAAGAAGTAAAATTACAACGATTTCTTCCAGGTGGCTGGAAGGAAGGTTTTAAGGTAAATCTGTCTCAGATCCTAGGTTCCTTGTGTCTGTCGACCTTTATGCTTGAAGTTGAACTTTTTTTCTTAGCTAATGATGATGATTCTTAATTCTTTTTGGGTGAGAGAGTAAATTCTCTTTTTAGGAGATAAAGTGCAAGAGATGTCTAAGGAAGAGACATTGCCAGTGGGTAGCATGGCCCAGAATTATTACAAAGTTTTGAGGAATTACCAGAAAGATTACAAGCATGGTACTAATCTTAGATTTTTAAATTTTTATAATTTTTCTAATGTAACCTAATAAAAACAACACAAATCATTATATTGCTTTCTTCCACCATCAGAAACAGAGTGAAGCCATGTTCCTAAACAGAAGATATAACCCATAGTGTGTAGAAGTGATCAGCACATACTGATATAGAAAAAAGGGAATATCTTCAGAAACCCAAGTCTCAAAGAGACTACATAATCCTCTCCCATGAGAAGAGAGGTAATGTTTCCATCAGAGGGCCCCTGTGTGTAGAGCACTGACAGCTTTGTCAGAGAGTACTTCAGTTGAGGTAAGATTCCACTAAGAATAAGAATAAACCTAATAATTCTCCTTCAGTGCAGTTGAATAAAGTTCTTACTTGTTGACTCAGATATGTTCTGCTGTTTGACTCTCTGCTTCATACCAACTAATAAACTTACTAATTTAATGTTTAAATTAACACATAATTATTAAAAAATGGTTAACATAAAAGAATGTATTTGACTACCTGACAACTATCTCTGGGGTTTCTCATATCATACATTAAAAAATCTAAGAAACTAGGCTCAAGAAATTTTCCAGAAAATTCTTTTGACTAAAGTATTGTACTACCCAATGTTAATGGTAACATCTTTTCATGTCAATACCTGAAATGTTATAGTTCATATACATTGAAACTATTAAGATCAGCCCAGGAAACACAGTGAGATCCTGTGTCCACAAAAATTTTTAAAAATAAATTAGCTGGATACAGTGGCACATGTCTGTAGTCCACCCTACTTGAGAGGCTGAGGTTGGAAGATAACTTGAGCTCAGGGGATGAAGGCTGAAGTGAGTTGTGATAGTGCCACTGCACTCCAGGCTAGGTAACAGAATGAAACTGTGTCTCAAAAAAAAAAACAAAAAACAAAAAACAAAAAACAAACAAACAAAAAACAATTAAGAAATACAACAATGGCTTCCTTGAGGCTATTTCTAGATTTACCTTAATTCTCATTTTTTACTGTGTGTTTCAAATAATTCAACTAACCCTGGAATAGTGCCATTTATCAATATTCCTATTGCATAGTGCAGATCCAGTGTTGGTTATTTAAAATAAAGTATTGGTTGAACCTTCTTTTTCAAAGGTAACTTTGGCCAATAATGTTGTGTTCATTATTGCTTTTGTTGTCTTGAGAAATCCTGAAGATTAATTTCAGTTTATTTTCTTTTCTTCTTAACCTACTGTTTGGTCCTTTTCATTATTCCTTGATTTTATTTGATTTATTAGCTATTTTGTTGATCACTTGTCTGCAGTTTCTATTACTCCCACTTTTACTTAATTATTAAAGTGATTACACCATTTTCTCTTTAAATGGAGAATCATTTTTAAAGTCCTGTCAATTAGTCTCTTACACCTTTAATGATGTTTACTACAGCAACTAGCAAAATTTATTTCAAATTCCAGTCACCCTCTTCTGCTCTCTCTCTCTCAGTAAAATCTATAAAAATGAGCACTGAAATAATAACGTGATGAAAATTATTATTTTGAAAATCTATATTTCCATCTTCTGTTACTAGGAAATTTAGAAGCTTAACAACTGAGAATAAATCACGAAATGGCTTGACTTAGCTAATGTTCAAACATAGAGACTATGAAGTAAAGTACAAAATAGAAAATAGAGGCTAAATTGAAATATTATAAAACCAAATGATCAATTTGTTTTTATAATCTAGACCAAAAAAAGATTGCATTATTTCTAATTTATCTGACATAAATGTCTCATGAGATTTTTAAATTTTATCATACAAGTGTATAATGCTGAGAATCTTTATATAGGCATAACTACAAAGAACTTTATGAGACAAAGTCATTAGGTGTTGTGTTTAGAAAACTCTCATGCCATTTCCAATCTTTTAAAAAATCAAAAAGTTATGGGGGAGTGGGTCAGAATCAACCTCTGTTCAGTCCATAGATATTACAAGTTGCGTATCCCTTATCTGAAAATGCTTGGAACCAAAAGCATTTTAAATTTGGGATTTTCTTCAGATTGTGGAATATTTGCGTGTACATAATGAAATATCTTGGGGATAGGACCCCAAGATATAAATTTCATTTATATTCCATATATAACATATCATAAATAAAATTTTTTACAATAGTTTTAATAATTTTGTTGCTGAAACAAAGTTTATTTACAGTGACCCATCAGAGAGCAAAGATGTCACTCTCTCTGTCACCTATGTGGACAGTGTGTGGTTGTTTGGCATCACCATCATTCCTGATTCTGAATTTATACACTACCAATAAGCAATCATTTTTTATACTACTCACACATAAGAACTTAACAGTAAAAAATATGGCATATCATTAATATAGTAAAAAAAATAATGTGTTCAGGGTAGCTAAGCAGCACAGTAGCATCACTGGAATACCTGCATCAACTGACAGTGACAGGCTTTCAATCTTTACCTGTGGTGCTGTATTTTGATTAAAAATAACTGTACCCTGTATTTTTTTCTCAGGTGAAGGAAACATCAGAGGCAGTTGAGGGACAAGGAAGTGAGTCCTCTAAGGATGACGAAACATTCTGCTTGATGGCTTTTTAAAATGTTTCTTCCAGAGTCATTTGCCTCACTAACATTTTGGAGTTTTTTTTTCTTTTTTTTTTTGACTTAGAAGTCTTTCTTTTGATCTGATAAATTGACATGATTTTTCGTTCTGCTGTGAATGCATGATCTTCTAGTCCTTCAATAAGCCAATCACACATTTTCACTATGTCATCTACAGGCACTATTTTCTGCAGTGTTAACAACATCATCTTTATTATCACTATTATGATGATCATGTTAATTCAGAACCATTTCACTTATTTCATCATTAGTCAATGAATAAGCAACTGGACTCACCTTTTCAATGTTAAAAAACTTCTTTGATTTCCACTTCTTCCAACCTACTGACAGACTCTTAAAGTATAGTTTTTGTATATGTAAGGGGGCCAAACATCATTTTTCTTTTCACTTGACATACAGAAATCTTCAAAGTTATCACCTCGTTCATCATCATCACATAGTGAGTATAGTCACAAGCCAGAGGTTGTGTCAGGCATGCACAACTGTTTCTTTAGTCACTGTGTTCTAAACACTGGCAACAGCATACACAGCATCCTTGATGCTAAACTTTTCTTGAAAACCTTCCACACCCATGTTTCTGTTCACTGCTGTTAGTATGCCATTCAATAAAGTGTTTTTATATTTACTCTTCATTGATCTAAAGATACTGTGGTCACATGACTGAGATAAAGAAGTCTCGTTTGGGGAAACACACACACATGGCATAAGCATCATTTTTTATTAGAATCTCAGCTGGAGGATGAGCAGAACAGTTGTCAAGGAACAACAAAATCTTGCAGTCATCATCCCCCAGTTTCCCTGCATTAAGTATGAGCCACTGGTTCAAAATGTTTGTGAAATCCATGCCTTTTTGCTAGCACAGTAATGAACTGGTGACCCATGCCTTTTTGTTAGTGTAGTAATGGACTAGTAAGAGATTCACTCCTCAAAAAGAGTGAGAACCCAAGCTTTTGCCTGTCACAGCAAGTTCACACTTATCCATGGCTGCTACTTAGCACATCCCAGCACAGTTATTCTGTCCTTGGCATCCTTAACTCCTGAAGGGGCTGTTGCAACAGTTGTGGTCAGTGTCTTTCTGGAGCAACATTGATATCTCTGGTGCAATATTTTCTGTCATCAGATTTTCATCAGCAATGGCCTTGGCTAACTTGTCAATAAATCTGTCTGATTCTCATGATCAGCAGATGATTTATCACCACAAATTTTTAAAATTTTAACGCTGTTTCTTTTCTTAAATTTCTGTAACCAGCCTGCTGAATATTCAGTATTCTTTCATTTTTAGTTCACCGAGATAGATATTTTCTTGTTTCATGATCAGCATACCATGAAGTGGCATGTGTTCACTGTGATGTTGGTGGATCCACTCTTTCCATATGCAATTGAAATTTTCATTTTTGACTTAATGCAGTGTTTTTCTATTTTAACTAATGTCTGTTTATCACTTCCAGCATAGAACTTCAATAGTTTGTTTTTCTGTTTCTTCAGATCATATACAGTGATCATTCCATTACCATAGTCTTCTGTAAGACATTTCACACTTATGCTGCTACCCGCTTTCTCCAACAGCTTGGCTTTCTGTGCTATAAACATAAATGCTTTCTCTTTTTCTTATCACTGTTACCCTCAGGGGTATCTCTAGGCCTTTCTGACATTTTCAACAATAAGCAAAAAACAGTGGTGGGTAATGTGCCCATGTAGGGCATCATGGGGAACTTGTTGGTGCATCTTGCCTGCACACCTGCCATTTTTGTGGGCTTGCTTGTGTGGGGAAATCTGGGCACGCAGGGAAAAGATATATTGCAACTTAATGGGGCTTGGAAGGGTCTTTTATTTTTTTTTTAGGGACACCAAGTAAACTGTGTTGTGCACCTACGTTTTGACTGTGACCCCATAACATGTGGTCAGGTGTGCAATTTTCCATTTATGGCATCATTTCAGAGCCCGAGAAGTTTCAGATTTTTGAGGTCAGATGTGCAATTTTCCAATTGTGACATCATGTCAGAGCTCAAAAATTTTCAGATTTTGAGCATTTTGGATTTTTGGATTAGGAGTAAAAAATCCATATATTTCTACCAGTTCAAGGATTGTAGTAACACAGAAACATCACATCTCATAATTGAAAATTTCAAGGTATATCTACTTCAAGCCTCAACCTGATCTGCATATTCTTTCTACGTGGTGGAGGCAACAGGCAACTAAATTTCGTGAAAGATTCATGCTCTTTATCCATAGCATAAAGTAAATACTGGGAGAAAGCTATCACCAAGCATTATATTTTTCAATCTTCTTGTATCTAACCGGAGACATATGATCAACTCAAGCTAATGAAATGTGTGCAAAATTACTGAGTAATCACTTCTTTTTTTTCTTTTCTTTTTTTTTTTTAGATGGAGTCTCACTCTGTTGCCCAAGCTGGAGTGCAATGGCACAATCTCGGCTCATTGCAACCTCCACCTCAAGTTCAAGTGACTCTCCCACCTCAGCCACCTGAGTAGCTGGGACTACAGGCATGTGCCACCATGCCCAGCTAATTTTTTGTATTTTTAGTAGAGATGGGGTTTCACCATGTTGACCAGGCTGGTCTCGAACTCATGACCACAAGTGATCCACCCACCTCAGCTTCCCAAAGTGCTGGGATTACATGTGTGAGCCACCACAGTTGGCCTGAGTATCACTTCTTAATAAGACAGTGATGCATCCTCTGTGTTATCCTCATGCTTTTTCTTCAAACCACGGTAAACTTGTTGGCCCCATGTTAAAGATTTCAGCAATACAAAATATGAAGCATCTGAATTCTTGCATCTGCTTAGAATAAAGCTTTCTAGCAAGACACATCTGTTTAGGTTGGCACACTTTCAATGAAAGGTCCACTTTGTAGATATTTTAATTTTTGTAGCCTATGGTCTCTGTTTCTTTTTTTCCTCCTCCTTCTCGTCCTTTTTCCCCCTTCTCCATTTGTTCTCCTCCTCTTCTCCTCTTTAAAAATGTAAAAAAAAAAAAAAAAAAAAAATGATTCTTTGTACAAGAGTCATACAAAAACAGGCCATGGGACAGATGGCCTGTGGGTCCTATAATAGTTTGCCATTTCCCCATATTAAGTCACGGATATCTGTAGGTTTTGCAATAGCAATGAGTATACTCTGATTAATACATCTTATAACAGGAGTTGGTAAACTTCATTCCACAGGCCAAATATAGTCTTAGCTTATTTGTGTAAATAAAGTTTTCCTGAACACAGTCCCACCCATTCACATTTTTATTCTCTAGGACTGCTTTTGCACTATAAGAGCAGACTTTAGTAACTGCGACAGAGGCTGTACACCCATCAAAGCCTGAAATATTTACTATCTGAACCTTCACAGAAAAGGCTTGCTGTCCCCTTTTCTGTAACTTTAACAATCAATAGTTTCCCTGTCTCTAGAAGTGCTTCTTCATTAATATGGCAGCCACAACTCTTAAGGAAGCTTATTTTCCAACTTGATAAAAATTTATTTTTATATTAAGTCAAAATATCTTTCCCTGTAACATCTATCCATTGATCCTAGATCTGCCCCCTGCAACTTCACAGCTTAAGATATTTCCTCTTCCACAGAGCAGCCTCTGAAACATCCCAGTACTTTTGAGGAGAGGAAGATGAGTTACCATGAGATGTATCACTCGTTCACCACAAAAAGTGGGGTTTGTTCTGTTTTCCTTATAATAGTTTTCTGAAGTGTTCGTTAGAGCCTAAAAAGAAATATGTGGTTCAAATTTACCTCAAAAGTGACTTCTTCATGTATAAGTCCCAAATGTTGAAAAAAAAGGGATAGTGTTGCCCAGTTTTACATTTCTACTCTGGGAAACATTGGATATGTTACCTTTTGTTTTATTGGTATTTTGGATAAAATTGTATGACCAAATGGGTGTCATTCAATAGTTAAGACAGTGGGGCCAGACTGACCTAAATTTTAAACAGAACTTCATCACTTATGAACTGTGTATCTTTAGGCAAATTTCTTAAGTCCATTACACTTCACTTGTCTTATCTGTAAAATGGGAAAATTGTTACTTAGTCAGAAACTCTGTATCATAGGTGTGTTTTGAGGATTAAAGGAGATAATATATGTGTCTTGTTTTGCTTTATCCTAAACATTTCCAATGCATTGAGAAAATATTGTTTATTATGGTAGTAAAGCATACTGTCATTTCTGTTGTAGATGTGCATTAAGAATAGCATCCTGTTGCCATGTTGCCTGTATATGCTCTCGCACAGTGAGCGTAGTGTGCAGATTTTGAAAATTGTGCATAGAATTTGATTAACAATTAACTTAGTTTAAGACCTTCTTACTATCTTGCCAAATTCCTCAGTGTTTCTAAAACAAATTCCATAACATGATTTTATATTTTTTGTACACATGTGCTATTAAACATTATTTAGGTCTGCAAAATGTAAAGTTTTAAGTTGTTTGGGGTACACAATATAGTCCTTATATACCAGCTCTCCTATTTGCTGCCTTCATTTTATTAGGCTGAAGAAGAGTCATAGATCTTAGAATGAATGAGAACTTAATATAATAATACTCTATCTAAATCATGAATAGCTTCAACATTTATTCAGTATTCAACAAATACTCACTGGTCACCTATTCTGCACCTTACATAGCTCTTCTCTTGGAAAGTTTATTCTGGGAGGGGAAAAAAGACAAGTTAACAATAGATAAGCAGAGGCAAAAGAGTAATGACATTGAGGTTACTTTTCCAAGAATAATCAAAAAAGTTGCTCCATTTCACTAAGGTTCAGCTCAAATGCTACCTCCTCAGAGAAAAGATGCAAGACAAGAGCACATTAGGCTAAGAGAACCAGAAGAAAAATCTCCTAGAGTCAGGAATGGGCCCACATGGGGAAAAGTAGTATCAAGTGACCTTGGTACAACTTGAAATTATGTGTTCCAACTGGCCTGGCCAGTAGAAAATCCTTATTGCAGGAAACTATTTCTTCTTTAACACCCTTCCAGTTGTTTCTAGTCTAGCTCTGTAGAGCTATCTAATATAAGTCTAATCCTTCCAATATTTGTGATGCTTAATACTAAACTTCCTCAATTCCTTTTAACATTGCAAGGTAATAGCATAGGAGTTGTCCTGGCTTTGTTGCTAGATAAGCCGCGTTTCTTTTCTAGCTTTACTATATAATAGCTTTGTGGTGTCAGGAGAGTTACTTAATCTTTCTGAGCTCTGGTTTTCTTTCTTGCGAAATCAGAAAAATCACACCCAGCTTTCAGGAATATTGTGAGAATTAAGGGAGAAAATTGTATAAAGTATAAATAGCACCAGGAACAGAGCATGTGTTAAATAGAAAGTGACTAGAGTAATTAATAGCAGTTATTACATTCTTATTACGCTTGTTTTATGACAACTCTTCAGTTTGTTAATGTTCCTCTGGAAGTGCAACTCCCAGAATTTAATACAGGAGTCTGGGCAGTGAACATTGAGGTAATCAATTTAGGACTACTGCGTTCTTTGCTCTGGACACTACTTTTATGATCAAAGCTTGGGGTACTTTAAGTGTTTTTAGCAAATGTATGATACTTATACATTGACTTTACTTTAAAACAAGATCTGTTTTTTGTTTGCATGTGTATGCCTTTTATCTCCTTTTCAGATTTGAGTGTTAGATGTCTGAAAGTCAGATAAGTGGCAATGTAACACAGAGAATAAGAATACTGGCTTTGTGTCCAAATCTGGCTTTGAACCCTGCTTTCTACTTGTCTAAACTTGGGCAAGTTTTTGAAAATGCTGAGTATTTTTCTCCTTTGCTAAATGTGGATTTTAATAACTGCTCTGTATAGTTTTTATAAAGATTAAATGGGATAATACATCTCAAATGCTTAGCATAAGTCCTGGAATATAATAATAGATCAATAAATGGTAGCTATTATTAACATTTCATTAAACTGCATGCCGTTAGTTTAATCATTACTCTGGGTAAGTATCCCTCTTTTTTTAGACCCTTACTCTATAATATATGTCTTCCTCCATTTTGATATTCCTCCATTATTAATATTCTATTACATTTATGGTCATGACATTGAAAACAACAAAGCTAACTGTGACATCCTAGACAATCCACAAGATATCTTCCTATATGCAAATTAATCCATTGTTCGGTGCTCTTTTTTTTTATTATTATTATTATTATTATAATTATACTTTAGGTTTTATGTTACATGTGCACAATGTGCAGGTAAGTTACATATGTATACATGTGCCATGCTGGTGCGCTGCACCCATTAACTCCTCATCTAGCATTAGGTATATCTCCCAATGCTATCCCTCCCCCCTCCCCCCACCCCACAACAGTCCCCGAAGTGTGATGTTCCCCTTCCTGTGTCCATGTGTTCTCATTGTTCAATTCCCACCTATGAGTGAGAATATGCGGTGTTTGGTTTTTTGTTCTTGTGATAGTTTACTGAGAATGATGATTTCCAATTTCATCCATGTCCCTACAAAGGACATGAACTCATCATTTTTTATGGCTGCGTAGTATTCCATGGTGTATATGTGCCACATTTTCTTAATCCAGTCTATCATTGTTGGACATTTGGGTTGGTTCCAAGTCTTTGCTATTGTGAATAATGTTGCAATAAACATACGTGTGCATGTGTCTTTATAGCAGCATGATTTATAGTCCTTTGGGTATATACCCAGTAATGGGATGGCTGGGCCGAATGGAATTTCTAGTTCTAGATCCCTGAGGAATCGCCACACTGACTTCCACAAGGGTTGAACTAGTTTACAGTCCCAACAGTGTAAAAGTGTTCCTATTTCTCCACATCCTCTCCAGCACCTGTTGTTTCCTGGCTTTTTAATGATTGCCATTCTAACAGGTGTGAGATGGTATCTCATTGTGGTTTTGATTTGCATTTCTCTGATGGCCAGTGATGGTGAGCGTTTTTTCATGTGTTTTTTGGCTGCATAAATGTCTTCTTTTGAGAAGTGTCTGTTCATGTCCTTCGCCCACTTTTTGATGGGGTTGTTTGTTTTTTTCTTGTAAATTTGTTGGAGTTCATTGTAGATTCTGGATATTAGCCCTTTGTCAGATGAGTAGGTTGAGAAAATTTTCTCCCATTTTGTAGGTTGCCTGTTCACTCTGATGGTAGTTTCCTTTGCTGTGCAGAAGCTCTTTAGTTCAATTAGATCCCATTTGTCAATTTTGGCTTTTGTTGCCATTGCTTTTGGTGTTTTAGAAATGAAGTCCTTGCCCATGCCTATGTCCTGAATGGTAATGCCTAGGTTTTCTTCTAGGGTTTTTATGGTTTTAGGTCTAACATTCAAGTCTTTAATCCATCTTGAATTGATTTTTGTATAAGGTGTAAGGAAGGGATCCAGTTTCAGCTTTCTACATATGGCTAGCCAGTTTTCCCAGCACCATTTATTAAATAGGGAATCCTTTCCCCATTTCTTGTTTTTGTCAGGTTTGTCAAAGATCAGATAGTTGTAGATATGTGGCATTATTTCTGAGGGCTCTGTTCTGTTCCATTGATCTATATCTCTGTTTTGGTACCAGTACCATGCCGTTTTGGTTACTGTAGCCTTGTAGTATACTTTGAAGTCAGGTAGCGTGATGCCTCCAGCATTGTTCTTTTGGCTTAGGATTGACTTGGCGATGCGGGCTCTTTTTTGGTTCCATATGAACTTGAAAGTAGTTTTTTACAATTCTGTGAAGAAAGTCATTGGTAGCTTGATGGGGATGGCATTGAATCTGTAAATTACCTTGGGAAGGATGGCCATTTTCATGATAGTGATTCTTCCTACCCATGAGCATGGAATGTTCTTCAATTTGTTTGTATCCTCTTTTATTTCCTTGAGCAGTGGTTTGTAGTTCTCCTTGAAGAGGTCCTTCATGTCCCTTGTAAGTTGGATTCCTAGGTATTTTATTTTCTTTGAAGCAATTGTGAATGGGAGTTCACTCATGATTTGGCTCTCTGTTTGTCTGTTATTGGTGTATAAGAATACTTGTGATTTTTGTACATTGATTTTGTATCCTGAGACTTTGCTGAAGTTGCTTATCAGCTTAAGGAGATTTTGGGCTGAGACAATGGGGTTTTCTAGATATACTATCATGTCATCTGCAAACAGGGACAATTTGACTTCCTCTTTTCCTAATTGAATACCCTTTATTTCCTTCTCCTGCCTAATTGCCCTGGCCAGAACTTCCAACACTATGTTGAATAGAAGTGGTGAGAGAGGGCATCCCTCTCTTGTGCCAGTTTTCAAAGGGAATGCTTCCAGTTTTTGCCCATTCAGTATGATATTGGCTGTGGGTTTGTCATAAATAGCTCTTATTATTTTGAGATACGTCCCATTAATACCTAATTTATTGAGAGTTTTTAGCATGAAGCATTGTTGAATTTTGTCAAAGGCCTTTTCTGCATCTATTGAGATAATCATGTGGTTTTTGTCTTTGGTTCTGTTTATATGCTGGATTACATTTATTGATTTGCGTATATTGAACCAGCCTTGCATCCCAGGGATGAAGCCCACTTGATCATGTTGGATAAGCTTTTTGATGTGCTGCTGGATTCTGTTTGCCAGTATTTCATTGAGGATTTTTGCATCAATGTTCATCAAGGATATTTGTCTAAAATTCTCTTTTTTTGTTGTGTCTCTGCCAGGCTTTGGTATCAGGATGATGCTGGCCTCATAAAATGAGTTAGGGAGGATTCCCTCTTTTTCTATTGATTGGAATAGTTTCAGAAGGAATGGTACCAGCTCCTCCTTGTACCTCTGGTAGGATTCGGCTGTGAACCCATCTGGTCCTGGACTTTTTTTGGTTGATAAACTATTGATTATTGCCACAATTTCAGCTCCTGTTATTGGTCTATTCAGAGATTCAACTTCTTCCTGGTTTAGTCTTGGGAGGGTGTATGTGTTGAGGAATTTATCCATTTCTTCTAGATTTTCTAGTTTATTTGCGTAGAGGTGTTTGTAATATTCTCTGATGGTAGTTTGTATTTCTGTGGGATCGGTGGTGATATCCCCTTTATCATTTTTTATTGCATCTATTTGATTCTTCTTTTTTTCTTTGTTAATCTTGCTAGCGGTCTATCAATTTTGTTGATCCTTTCAAAAAACCAGCTCCTGGATTCATTGATTTTTTGAAGGGTTTTTTGTGTCTCTATTTCCTTCAGTTCTGCTCTGATTTTAGTTATTTCTTGCCTTCTGCTAGCTTTTGAATGTGTTTGCTCTTGATTTTCTAGTTCTTTTAATTGTGATGTTAGTGTGTCAATTTTGGATCTTTCCTGCTTTCTCTTGTGGGCATTTAGTGCTATAAATTTCTCTCTACACACTGCTTTGAATGCATCCCAGAGATTCTGGTATGTTGTGTCTTGGTTCTGGTTGGTTTCAAAGAACATCTTTATTTTTGCCTTCATTTCGTTATGTACCCATTAGTCATTCAAGAGCAGGTTGTTCACTTTCCACGTAGTTGAGCGGTTTTGAGTGAGATTCTTAATCCTGAGTTCTAGCTTGATTGCACTGTGATCTGAGAGATAGTTTGTTACAATTTCTGTTCTTTTACATTTATTGAGGAGAGCTTTACTTCCAAGTATATGGTCAATTTTGGAATAGGTGTGGTGTGGTGCTGAAAAAAATGTATATTCTGTTGATTTGGGGTGGAGAGCTCTGTAGATGTCTATTAGGTCCGCTTGGTGCAGAGCTGAGTTCAATTCCTGGGTATCCTTGTTGACTTTCTGTCTCGTTGATCTGTCTAATGTTGACAGTGGGGTGTTAAAGTCTCCCATTATTAATGTGTGGGAGTCTAAGTCTCTTTGTAGGTCACTCAGGACTTGCTTTATGAATCTGGGTGCTCCTGTATTGGGTGCATATATATTTAGGATAGTTAGCTCTTCTTGTTGAATTAATCCCTTTACCATTATGTAATGGCCTTCTTTGTCCCTTTTGATCTTTGTTGGTTTAAAGTCTGTTTTATCAGAGACTAGGATTGCAACCCCTGCCTTTTTTTGTTTTCCATTTGCTTGGTAGATCTTCCTCCATCCTTTTATTTTGAGCCTATGTGTGTCTCTGCACGTGAGATGGGTTACCTGAATACAGCACACTGATGGGTCTTGAGTCTTTATCCAATTTGCCAGTCTGTGTCTTTTAATTGGAGCATTTAGTCCATTTACATTTAAAGTTAATATTGTTATGTGTGAATTTGATCCTGTCGTTATGATGTTAGCCGGTTATTTTGCTCGTTAGTTGATGCAGTCTCTTCCTAGTCTCGATGGTCTTTACATTTCGGTATGATTTTGCAGTGGCTGGTACCGGTTGCGCCTTTCCATGTTTAGTGCTTCCTTCAGGAGCTCTTTTAGGGCAGGCCTGGTGGTGACAAAATCTCTCAGCATTTGCTTGTCTGTAAAGTATTTTATTTCTCCTTCACTTATGAAGCTTAGTTTGGCAGGATATGAAATTCTGGGTTGAAAATTCTTTTCTTTAAGAATGTTGAATATTGGCCCCCACTCTCTTCTGGCTTGTAGGGTTTCTGCCGAGAGATCCGCTGTTAGTCTGATGGGCTTCCCTTTGAGGGTAACCCGACCTTTCTCTCTGGCTGCCCTTAACATTTTTTCCTTCATTTCAACTTTGGTGAATCTGACAATTATGTGTCTTGGAGTTGCTCTTCTTGAGGAGTATCTTTGTGGCGTTCTCTGTATTTCCTGAATCTGAATGTTGGCCTGCCTTGCTAGATTGGGGAAGTTCTCCTGGATAATATCCTGCAGAGTGTTTTCCAACTTGTTTCCATTTTTCCCGTCACTTTCACGTACACCAATCAGACGTAGATTTGATCTTTTCACATAGTCCCACATTTCTTGGAGGCTTTGCTCGTTTCTTTTTATTCTTTTTTCTCTAAACTTCCCTTCTCGCTTCATTTCATTCATTTCATCTTCCAGGGCCAATACCCTTTCTTCCATTTGATCGCATCAGCTCCTGAGGCTTCTGCATTCTTCACGTAGTTCTCGAGCCTTGGTTTTCAGCTCCATCAGCTCCTTTAAGCACTTCTCTGTATTGGTTATTCTAGTTATACATTCTTCTAAATATTTTTTGAAAGTTTTCAACTTCTTTGCCTTTGGTTTGAATATCCTCCCGTAGCTCAGAGTAATTTGATTGTCTGAAGCCTTCTTCTGTCAGCTCGTCAAAGTCATTCTCCGTCCAGCTTTGTTCCATTGCTGGTGAGGAACTGCGTTCCTTTGGAGGAGGAGAGGTACTCTGCTTTTTAGAGTTTCCAGTTTTTCTCCTCTGTTTTTTCCCCATCTTTGTGGTTTTATCTACTTTTGGTCTTTGATGATGGTGATGTACAGATGGGTTTTTGGTGTGGATGTCCTTTCTGTTTGTTAGTTTTCCTTCTAACAGACAGGACCCTCAGCTGCAGGTCTGTTGGAGTACCTGGCCGGCCATGTGAGGTGTCAGTCTGCCCCTGCTGGGGGGTGCCTCCCAGTTAGGCTGCTCAGGGGTCAGGGGTCAGGGACCCACTTGAGGAGGCAGTCAGCCCGTTCTCAGATCTCCAGCTGCGTGCTGGGAGAACCACTGCTCTCCTCAAAGCTGTCAGACAGGGACATTTAAGTCTGCAGAGGTTACTGCTGTCTTTTTGTCTGTGCCCTGCCCCCAGAGGTGGAGCCTACAGAGGCAGGCAGGCCTCCTTGAGCTGTGGTGGGCTCCACCCAGTTCAAGCTTCCAGGCTGCTTTGTTTACCTAAGCGAGCCTGGGCAATGGCGGGCGCCCCTCCCCCAGCCTCGCTGCCGACTTGCTGTTTGATCTCAGACTGCTGTGCTAGCAATCAGCGAGACTCCGTGGGCGTAGGACCCTCTGAGCCAGGTGCGGGCTATACTCTCCTGGGGCACCGTTTCCTAAGCCCGTCGGAAAAGCACAGTATTCGGGTGGGAGTGGCCCGATTTTCCAGGTGCCGTCTGTCACCCCTAGAAAGGGAACTCCCTGACCCCTTGCACTTCCCGAGTGAGGCAATGCCTCGCCCCTGCTTCGGCTGGTGCAAGGTGCACTCACCCACTGACCTGCGCCCACTGTCTGGCACTCCCTAGTGAGATGAACAGGTACCTCAGATGGAAATGCAGAAATCACCCGTCTTCTGCGTCGCTCGCGCTGGGAGCTGTAGACCGGAGCTGTTCCTATTTGGCCATCTTGGCTCCTCCCCTGTTCGGTGCTCTTGAGTAGGGACAGTCAACCAGTGCCAAGAAACTGTTTTTTTGAGGTATATTAGCTGTTGATTTATCTTGAATCCAGCTTGCTTTGAATTGACATGTGATTATATAACAGATGGACTGGGTAGACATCATTATGAAAATTAATTTCAATATCCTTAATTCACGAAGTATGCTAAGAATCAAATTTCTATTTTTAATGACTGCCCAAACAGAGTTTATATGATTTATTTGCACAAATCATACTCTCATTTATTGGAAACAAATGAGAACACATGTGAATGGTCATTTTTAGTGTGATTACTGTAGTCTTACCATTTTCAATGGTTTCTGTTCATTCATGATGATGGCATCCAGAAGAGTACTTCATTCCAACAAATTACAGTAAGGGCATATTTCACAAAGCATTTTTTTATTCTGCTATGTAAATTTTCATGAGCATAGTTTTACAAGTTTTATGATTTGCTAAATCCTTTAAAAAACATTAAGCTATTTTTATTATTTTGCTATTAGAAATCAATAATGCCAAGCCATATGCTTAGATTTTGATGTAATTCATATCAGTAATTAGAATCTCAATAATGACTCTGTTGACAAGGGGTACATCTTAGGCCTTCTGGATCCATTTCATGAGATGGCAGCCCATTCCAATAGCACTGCAAAAGACAATCATAACTTTTATAAATGTATGAAAGAATTGATTGAAGGGAAGTCAAATACATCTAATTTAAATGATATAAATATTATTAAGCAGTAGTAGTTCCTAAATTTTACCTCATTCCACTATCTTTTGAAGAGATTACAGCCTGCAGAATTCCATACTTATGAGAAAAAAAGACACTTTTTTTGAGAGGGAATATACTATAGTCTTGGAGTCTGAATAGAAAAACATATTATTTCATTGATTATTTTGCTCCTCATTTTTCTCCTTTATAGAAATTTTTAGAAGACAATTAACATGTAAATTTATGTTGAAATTAATTTTATAGAGGATTCTTGTTTAATAATAATATAGATTCCCTTTCCATTTCAATCCTAAAATATGGATTTTATAGAATTGATAATTATGTTTTAAAGGGGAAAACTGCTTTAAAGAAGGTGTTAATTTTAAAATCTACATGATTTAATTTGTGATCTCATTTTTTAACTTATATACTATAAAATCATCACCATGTGAAATCTAAACTCATTGTTTTTCTCTTGAATATAAAAATTGCAAAAAATTGAGCAGAACTGAAGGCAAAATTTGGGAATTAATTGTAGAAAAAAATCCCCTAAAATTTAAAATAAAATTGTATTAATCATTTTTTCTTTTAATTGAAAAGTCAGTTGAAAGTGACTTAATAAATCATTTATAGTTACTTCTAAAGATGTTAATAGCATTATCATCAAGCAAACTCATTGCTATGGTTTACTGATATTGATATTGATATTCTGATCTAATCAGACAATGTACACATGAGTGGTTTGATGATAAATAAAACTTCCATTTCTTTAAACAGACACTACGGTATTGTATCAAGCTTAATTTTGGTTGACACACATTGCATTGAATGGTGTTTAACAAAATATATTAAGAAAAATGAAATCACACAGTGTATTAAAAAGAAGATCAAGGAGAATGCATATGAGCTAAATTTATTTGAAATATTGGCCTCATTTTTAAATTAACTACTTATTTGAGTTAAATAGATTTGCTTTCAACATTAATTTATTGAGTTTCTTACAATTTATTAAAGAGAACCATTGAAAGGCTGTGGGCTTTGGGTAAAATATAGTCTACTATAATATTTGCCAGTTGTAGAAAATGAGCTCCCTTGAATCTGTGAGATTAAGAGCTAAGTCTGGTTCACCGTTGCAATAACACTCCCAAAAAGAGATAGGCTTTTCTAGGTCAACTATAAAGGTTTTCTGAACAGGTGAATGGATGAGTGACTGAAGGCCAGTAAATATGTTCAGAAGAATATTTGCAACAAAGGTAGTCTTGACTTTTTCTGAGGACAGTCTAAATACATTTACATATACATACATGCACACATTTTTAAAAGATTAAGATCAGCTTTATTTCTGGTTTTCACTAACACTTAAAATACTCTCAAAAAATTAAAGATTGAGGATTAGGAAAAAATATATGTGTGGGAATATAATAAAGTCAGGGTTGTTATTATTAACTCAGAGGAATTCTCACTATGGCATCCGATACAGCTGCTCATAGCTCTAAGACTGCCTTCAGTCAAGGCAAAGAGGAAAACTGTTACCTGATTTACAGTGTCTTTAGAACAAACCATCTGTTCAGGGGAAGCTGAAATTTTCCTGACACTTAGATCTGAGAGGAATTTCTCTTGTGAGGCCTTAGAGTTCTCTGACCTGAAATATGTCCATGCTAGATGTGTAAGACATTTGGTGGTGGTGTTTTTAACGGTGAATATAACAAAGACAGTAGGACAAGGGTAACTTACTTGAAATTTGGCCCAAACGCACTCTGAATGAAACTAGTATCTTTGATAAATTAAACTATCCAGAGCAGTAGTTTTCATATGGAATGCAGATTCCAGGAGATTCTTGGATGTGTGTCATACTATCCCTACAGGAAGATGAGGCACAGAACTGATTAAAGAGGAAGTAATCCGAGTAGAGGTCACTTGGGTTCTCTGCGTAAAATTTAGGAAATGCCTCGGCTCCCATATAAATATTTGAAAAAGAACTGATCTAAAGAAATGTTAGACAACATGACTCTCAGACAATCATTTCTGAATTTTTTCAAAAATACTTTTTTTTCTGATACAAAATGAGTAGTAGAAAATTAAAAAGTTTTTGTCTAGGATAAAAATATGACGGTCGTGTAGGCTTTAATGCCCATTAGGCAAACAGCTATGTGTTTTGACAATCAATTTGATAGTAGATAAAGCTATTGTCCTCTTAGAAAATTAAAGTGCCTAACTGAGACACACTCTGAACTCGTGAAATGACATTTTTCATAACTGAGTGTATGCTGAGACCAAAAAGCATAGATTAAACAGAACCTATAAATTTTTAAAAAGAGAGGACATTGACCAATCCTTTATTAATATTTGATAAGCAAAAA
The DNA here is from genome assembly GCF_028885625.2 of Pongo pygmaeus. NCBI lineage: Eukaryota > Metazoa > Chordata > Mammalia > Primates > Hominidae > Pongo > Pongo pygmaeus. The sequence goes on along the minus strand of NC_072384.2, from coordinate 39,267,101 downwards.
CTACTTTGTAGACTGAGAAATTGAGAGAACAATGGTATGCTTTTGAAATATTTGTTAATGGAGTATTTTTTAACTGCAACTGCTGATAAAAATGTCAGTGTGAAAGACGAAGGAAAAAGTAGTTAACTAGAAAGCCACTTCGTGGCTAAAGAGTAAAGGTTTATAAATACAAATACACATTTATATTTATATATGGGTATCTATACATGGATACATATGCAGATATATGCATAAAACATTGAATTTTAAAAGTAGTGTGCATTTATTCCTGAACAGCTATATAATATACTATTCCATGAATGTAACATAGTCCATTTAATCCCGCCTTTGTTTTATGGAATTAATCTTTACCCATTTTTAAATTTGTGTGCCGTTTAAGGAATTTTATTTAGCATTTGTAGGCAGTTTTGTGTGCCTAGGTGTTTTCTTGGAATGCCTTCCTATAAAGAAATACTGAAACAAAAATTGTAAGGCTTTTAGAAGTCAATCGTATGTAGCATTTAATTAATTTCCAGAAGATTTAGGCATTTAGGTACACACCTGCTACACTTTGAGTCCCACCTTACAGCATATTTACCAGCATTGAGTGTTATCTATGTCAGTTTTCAAATTCAAATTAATAATGTTTTAATTTGCATCTCTATGCTTACAAGTAAGACTGAACATTCTTTTTAATTATGTCATTCAATTCTATCTTCTGTGAATTGCATACTCATTTACCCGTTTATCTACTTGAGTCCTAATGTTGATCTCCTTATGAGTTTCTGGTTGTTTCAAATATTAATTTTGAAATTAAAGAAAAGTTTATTCTTAAATGAATGGAGAAAAGATTTTAAAGCCACCATTTTAAGTTAGGTTTCAAAGCCATGTAGTCGTAAGGTTTCCATCACATTTTTAGACATTGTGACTTTAACAACTTCTACATTTTTATGAGCCAACATGTAGAAAAGAGAATATTTGGAGCTATGATCTTATCACCTTCCAATTTCAATAAAAATTCTGAAAGAGACTAAGGAATGTATTTAACATTATCACAATTTTTGTGGAATGAATTAAACTCTATATAATATATAGATTCAATGTTTTAAAAATTGATTAGTCCTAACATCCTGTGCATGTCTCTTCTCACTTCAAGAAGTACTCTCAGAATAAAATGCATCATAAATTGAGATTTTTGCCTAAATGAGGTCCAATTTATTCAGCTATAGTAATTGACTCAATAGAGTAAAACAGAAGCATAATTAAGGTGTAGCTATCACCAGAAAGTCTGTATCTACAGAATAAAATATCTGAGCTGTTGCCCATTAATTTGGAAAAAATACCCAAATGCTCTGTTTTCAAGATAGAGTTAGCGGTGAACAAATACATTGTATCTTCAAATAAATCATGTCCATGATGAGTAGGTGAAGATAAAGTAAGTGAAAAAATAAAGTATCTCGGTTAGATAAACAGGCAACCCCTTGCATCATTGAAGATCATATTTAATATTTTGTTTGCAAAACTATTGGAAAAGTAGGTGCGATGTAGTGGCTAAAAGCATGGCTCAAAGTCAAGCTCCTTCAGGAAGTAGCTTTGGAAGCTCAAATAAGTTATGTAACATCTCTTGGCTGCATTTTTTTTTTGGGTGGGGGGGCAATCAGTAATAACACATCATCCCCTGGTATCTGTGGGGGAAATTTGTTTCAGGATCCCTGCAGATACCAAAATTCACAGATGCTTAAGTCTCTTATATAAAATCATGTAGTATTTGCATATAACCTACACACATCCTCCCATATACTTTAAATCACTTCTAGATTAGGTAAAATACCTAATACAATGTAAATGTTATGTAATAGTTGTTATACTGTTAGGGAACATTACGGTATTCATTAGGAAACAATAAAAAGAACAAAAGGTCTGTACATGTTCAGGACAAAGGCAACCATTCTTTTTTTTTTTCTCTCCCCAAACTGCAGGTGGCTGAATCTACCAATGCAGGACCAACACCTAGGAAGGCAACTATAGTACCTGTTTGTGGAGTTGTTGCTATTTTCCCCACGCAGAGATTATGCATACGAATTAGTTTATTCTCTACAAATGAGGTCACAGTAAGACCAAAGACAGAATTTTAGTAGTTTATAACTGAAAGGAATATTGAAATGTGCTGAAAAGTGTGAACATCATTAACATAAGTAAGTTCTTTAGAAGAGAGTGTTCATGTTACATCATGCATAAATGCAGTTAATTTTGCCAAAATGAAAATAGACTGATTATTCTCACTAAAACTTGTAGCTTATTTTGTTTCATATGTAAAACATATGTGTGGGTGTGGCAATGCACATATATATGCTTTCAGGTACGTAAAAGTGAGAGAAATTGCTTTTGCCTTTTATTTTTAAGTTTCATAGAATCCCATATGTGTTGTACACTCCTTGAGACCAGAACTTTTTTCCAGACCAGGACATAGTTCCCTAGCGTACTCATTAAAACTAGCAGATGAACGCAGAGCATCCTTAACAACAGGCTCATATTGATTGATGCAAATCTCCAGCCATAAATGGGAGACCTCAGCTGTCAGCAACATTTTCATAGCTGGGAGTAGTGAATTTTACCCATCCTCTATCATTTCATTTGAGAACTTCATAAAACATGGGTGCCAGGGAGGTGGGGTTAGAAGAAGTTATATGACTTTATGTTCTCTGAGGATTTCCAGAGTGTGTTTTTAAGGCATTTTTCCTCTATAAAACTATTGCTACCTATAGCATTGCTATATGAATTATATCTTTAAAATATGTTCTAAATATTAAAATTTGTAAATTTATGTTTATAAATTAAAACTACTGATTTTGATATTATGAACTCACCTTAATGTCTTTCAAGTGACAATGACTCTTTGAAAGAGTAGCTTACAAAATAAAAGCTTTAATTATGTAAGCAATTCAAAAGCTGTTACCTTCTAAATCGGTGAATCTCTCTGTCTTGATTATTTTAACAAGCCTCTCTCCATTTACATAATTTTCCCTTCCTGCAGTCAGTCCAATTACTTTATTTTCTTGTTTTATGACTCCACTAATAGATACATCATTTATAATCCACAAAACCAGCTTCCCTATTCAATTTTATTTGTTTTTATCTCCATCTTCTTTTCCCTTAAATGTAATTTGGAAATCAGGTATTTTTAATGGAATTGCTTTCCTATCATTTGTGACACATGCAAATTCTTACTCAATAAAAAACACCGAGACCTCTGTATTACTGCTTTGGTTTTTAAATTTGATTTAATTTGGATTTGTTTTAGAAATTAATAGCAACACTGAAGGTGAGGCTATAGTCTCCTATTTGAAATTTTATGTTTACCTAAAAACAAATCAAGCTGAAAAGTTAATGGTCTGATAAAAATACACCGTGTTGATTTAAAAAAAAAGACATTTCACTTTCTTTTTTTTTGTTTTTGAGACAGAGTCTTCCTCTGTCGTCCAGGCTGAAGTGCAGTGACGTGATCTCGGCTCACTGCAAGCTCTGCCTCCTGGGTTCACGCCATTCTCCTGCCTCAGCCTCCCGAGCAGCTGGGACTACAGGCGCCCGCCACAACGCCTGGCTAATTTTTTTTGTATTTTTAGTGGAGATGGGGTTTCACCATGTTAGCCAGGATGGTCTCAATCTCCTGACCTCGTGATCCGCCCACCTTGGCCTCCCAATGTGCTGGGATTACAGGTTTGAGCCAGCGAGCCTGACCAATATTTTACTTTCTAAGACCAAACTAGCGCTGCATGGTACAGACAAACCAGCTCCTCACTCTATAATCAAACATACCCAGGGCTGCCAGGGATTGATTGAGAAAGTAATTTAATAAACAAGTAGCTAGGGTGAGTTCAATGAACTTAATATGAGAGAATGTGAGAATGGAATTTCCTAGGGTGAGTCCATTCCATGTCACTAGGACAAGAGCTCGCCCGTGGAGTGTATTGTAACTGTAAAGTCTCTTTATGGGAGGAACTGTGCATGTGTGCTGGGGAATGGAACTCCATGATTAACCACACAGACAGCTTCATGCCCTTTGATATTTTCTTCCCTAAGTTCCTGCATTTGAAGAAATAACTCTGTTTCATGGCAACTCACAGCAGATATAAATATGTATTATTCAATAAATGCATTTAATTTGAACCTTAATCTTCTCCAAAGTCAAAATGATTGGTTTTCTTTTTCATTTTTAACACCTGCTTTGGCATTATGTACTGAAAGAAAAGTATAATACTGAGTTAAGAAACTGGAGACAAGTGTGATAAAAATGTTTTCTTTGGTCAAATTCGAATTTACTGAAGAGAGAGAAAAAGCTCCTGAATATACCATATGTAGATCATATTTTCACAAAGGAACTTTTCAATAAAAATGTTGACAGGGCATAATAAAAAGGCAAAGTTGTTCAAAAACTGAACCACAAAATTTTTGATATTCTTAATAGTTTTTCTAAGTCCTTATGTGATAAGCATACCTACCAATCAAAATGAAAATAGAGAATAAGGACTATATGGTAATCCAATCATACATATATAGCAATTAAGCTAATCATATATTATCAGAATACATTATCCAAAAATTTTTGTTATTGACACATGATTTTTGCCGATGCCACTTTGCCAGCCAGAGACTTCTGCCCACTTGGCCCAGCAGTGGTGCTCTGGGCCAGAGCTGCGCTCTGCTCACACTACCAGCCCAGATCTCATGCCCGCCGAGGGCGAGCCAGGCATGCCAGCTGCTGCAGTGGGATGGGTAGCTTCAGGCACTGGCACAGGTGCCGGCTCCATGAGGTAGGCTTCACAGGCTACCTACAGCCTGCACTGTAGGGGCTGTGGCTGGACCAGATGTACTGCCAGTGGCTTCTGCCTTGGGCACTGGCATCTAAACGGGGGAACACAGTGGCACCCAAAAAACTCAGAGACACCAATGACCCTGGATTTCCAAAGGGGATGTTACAGCATGTTACAACTCTGTTGGGAGCAGTCCTGAGCTCAGAGCCCCAGAATGGTCACAGCTCATTAGTGGTACAGTTTGTTCTCACTGTCCGTAAGCTTTGGCAAACGCGGACGTGTCCCAGCTCGTTTGGTCTTGTTGCCATGTTCTGGCCTGTGGCTCCTGAGCTAGCCCAGCCCTGCTGCCACTTCCTGTCCCATGGGGCAGCCTGCTAGCATGAGCAGAGGACAAAAGGGCAACAGTGTTACAGCAGTTCTTTTGGCACATGCTGTTCGGAGGGTCCTGGGTTCTTGTCCCATGTTTGAGAAGATTGAGGTTACATGGACAACCAAAGAGCGAGCAAGGCAGAAAAGAGTTTTACTGAGCAATGGAACAGCTCTCAGTAGAGAGGGAATCCAAAATGGGTACCCCTACCCAAAGGCAGGTAGTCTCCCTGTGTGGCTCTCCTGGGTTTTTATAGGCTCAGAATGGGGGAAGTGCAGGCTGTAGGTAGCCTTGGAAAACACAGCATTCAATGGGTTAAAATGCATTATTCAGAAAGAATAATGCATCAATCAGGAAAGAGCAGGCAAACAGGAATAGAAGTTGTCACTGTGGTCGTGGACTCCATCCAGAACGAGCAGCAGCCTGGTTTTCAGGCTTCAGGCTGTTTCTGGCTTGAAGGTCCAGTTTTACCAGGGACCCACCTCTGTCTGCCTAGGAATTTGTCTGCCTCCTGCTGCTATCATTATAAGTTTTATGGAAGATCCATCTTTCTATGACCTCTGAGAAAAAAGAATATTGTTGAAACATTCACTACATTTCTCAATATATTCAAGTAAGAAAAAAAAATTTGTTTTTCTGACTGCTTGAAATGCTGTGGCAATTTCTAAATTTAAACAACTCTAAAAACTAAAAACTAAAAGAAACCTTTTTTTGATCTTTATTTTCTCAAACTGCTGTGAGCTGGTCATGCCATGGAATAGGTGAAGACTGCAGAGGCTTTATCCCTAAGGTGGAAGTTCTGATGACAAGATCAGGCCATTTGATCCCAGATCTAGATTGCTTCAGCACTGCATCTTCCGCCCACCCAGACTTTATATTTGACCTGTTTCCAAAACTTTCTACTTTCATGGAACTGTGAAAGAATGTAAATGTGGGCCTGGGTTATAGGGGTATAGTCCATCTGTCTGTGAGTATACTATTATGTTGCAATAACATATAATATAGCATCTGATTATGATATATTTATAGTTAGAACAAATGTTTTTCATTATTCCAGCTTGAGTTTCGAAAAGTGTGTGAAATTGTGTCTAGAGTATCTTTGTTTCTCTTCACACACAAATGTGACTTTAATTTCCACTCTGACATTTAACCTGCTCGGTATCCTTGGGCAATGGCTCAAGGTCTCTGAGCTTTAACATCTCCATCTGCAAAACTGTGATAATACTAATCTTGAAGGATTGCCTTGAGAACTCTAGAAAAATGTCCACTTAGCACAATGCACAATTCAAAAGAGTTGTTTTACAAATGGCAGTTTTCATTATTATTTGTGTTGTTTTTAAGTGAAAACCACTAACATATTGAGGTCATCTACTATCTGGGGCCACTTTACCTCTACCGTCTAAGTAGTGCCTGGCATTTAATGGGCATTCAGTGTGTGCCAATTTGATGAATGAAGGGACAGTGCCTCCCACACAATACATAGTAATTATCTATATTATCATTCTTCACATGTTCCTCTCCAAATCTGTGTGTTCTCAATGCCATCTGCACACTCAATTCCCAGCTTTTTGCTCTTGCCATAAAGGTCCTCTCAATTGAAATGTTCTTTTTCCCTCTCTCCATCCAAAATTAACCAATTCTCTGAGTTACATCTGAAGTGAAGCTTTCTTAAAGAAACTGGCCTTCTTAAATTTCTGATCTCATAATCTATCTCTTGAATTTTGCCCTTTAATTGTGTTCATTTTGGCTTTGTATATTATATCAACTTGTCTTGATACCAAAAGTATGTGTGCTGGTGGTGGGAGGGAAAGGACCACACTATCTTTGAACCTATCACAAAGTATTACTTAATTTCTTAGTTTTCTATTGCTGCTGTACCAAATTAATACAAACTTAGCAGCTTAAAACAACAGGAAGTTCTTACCTTACAGTTTTGGGATTCAGAAGTCTGAAATGGATCTCACTGGGCTAAATAAAATTAAGATGTCATTTGTGCTGCATTTAGTTCAATTTTTTTGCCCTTTTCAGCTTGAAGAGGCTATTCACATTCTAGGAGTTTGTCCTTCCTTCCATCTTCAAAGCCAGCAATGGCCAGCTGAGTTTTTCTCAAATCACCTCCTGCTGATATTGACTTTTCTACCTCTCTCTTCCACATTTTAGGACACTTGTGATTACTTTAGACTCATTCTGATTAACCCAGGATAATCTCTGCAATATAAGGCCTGCTGACTAGAAACCTTAATTACATCGGCTATGATAATTGTAGCCCTGTTTTCATGTAACCAAATCTATTTGCATGTTCCAGGAATTAGTACAGGATCATTTTTGGGAAGCCACTATGCTGCCTACCATAGTTCACTATTCTTAAGACCCTCTTTTCAGTCAGCTAGGATAGCCTGACTGAAATCTCAGCCCTGCCCTATCTCTTATTCTAGTTTTTTAATTATTTGGGAATAATTTAGATTCCCTAGTTCTAACACTTAAGCGACTCCAACAAGACCAAGACCTCACTGGTAGCCATTTCTTGCACTGATTTTCCTAGTTTAGACCTCCTTGTTCAAGTTTGTACCTCATATCTTTAAGTCCGGCACCTGCCTTGTTCTAAAATTTTCATTTCTAGAGCCAGAGCTCTGCTTTTATTCTGAACTGTGCTTGAGACTCCCATGTGGCCTCCATATGTGACTCTTCGTGGATTCCCAGACACTTTGTTTCCACGTATCTGATGGCCACCTATGGTTATATCATTTGCTCAAATTTTCTGAAGTTAGCCATCTGCTTTGATTAGCATCTTCTCTATTACTGTGCCCTGAATTCTAGCTTCATTCCACCACAGAGATGTGGCAATATGGTACCTGCAACATTTTGATTGATGAGTCCAAACTTAGATAATTCAGTACTGTCCAACTGAGATGGTTTTTTTTTGTTTGTTTTTTTTTGTGAGGTCTGTCTTAAAGCCTGTCTCTTTAAATGTAATCTTCGTTTGATTGTTTACATGCATATATTTCTCACCTAGCTTAACATTCCTTTCTTTTACTCTGGCTCATAAACACATTTCCATATGCTTTTTATTCCTCCCTAGGAACTGGAGTGATGGTAAAGCAGGAGGGGCTCAGGACACAAAATTTGAGGAGACGGGATCAGCACTTTCATGTCCCTGAGAGTGAATGTCTCTGTAAATCTTGCATTCTAGGCTTTTCTTTTGCCTCATACTCATCCAGACGTTGTGCTTTACTCTCAAATTTAAAGGAAGTTATTATTAAATCTTTACCATCTCTGTTAACTTTATTATTTCTCATTATTGGAAAAGGGAAAGAAGAGTTGCACTGTGTCCCACAAAAGAGTGATCCCTTAGAATATTCTTCAAATGGGAGCACGGTCTGTCAGCCCCATCAGACCAACCTCTCCATAACACATCAATCTCTACTTCTCTACCATTACCTGACTTCTCTCCTTAATCTGCCAACTCTGACTTCCCCTATGTGACCTTTAACCTCTACCTTCCCACCCTGACCTGTCACCTCTGACACTCTCTCACTAAGACCTATCACACCCAATTTCTCCCACCATGACCTTTGACTTTTTCTACCAAAAGTTTTGATTGTATTATTTTCTTTAGGGAATTTCCTTGCAAACACTGAAGTTATATTGCACTAATCTATTCCTTTGGCTGGATTTGAGATTTCATGTATAGGAAGAGTAAGAGAAAATTATCATTAATTTGAATTACCCCGGAACTTGAGAAACGAGGATAGAAAGCAGTTCCTTACATACCATCCTCAACCTAGGTGACTTCCTCCATTCCATGATATAATAAATATCCATCTTAAGAGTCCCTGCTGCATTAGGCTTCTACAGTTTACTCTATTTTTCATCACTTTTTATTTGTCTACTGATATTAATTGACTCTAATGAAATTCTTTAGGCTTTTACATTTGCAGAATTATTTACACAGGACAGAGACCAAAATGCTGGTTGTCTGTGTGATTTTTCTCCAGGGTCATGATATCCTAAATTTTATGATAATTTATTCTTCACTGGGATGAAATTAAATTACTTCATTTAGGTCAATTGGTAATGTAAAGAGTAGACTATTTTTGAATTTCAGGTCTATTTTAATGGTTTTTCACTTTATGGAAATATTTCAATTATTAATTATTTACATCACATTGAAATCCTTCACATTTGTATTTTCTCAATTAGGAATCTGAAGTTGTGGTTTTTACTCTAAAATTAGAAGTCAAAATTAACCACATAATAACAACACAAATGGTGAAATATCTTTATGAGTGAAAGCAAAATTACTTGCTAATAAATTCAAAACTGTGAATCTTTTTTCTCTTTTTTATTTTTATTGTTTGAATGTTAAGCTTTATCCTTTTAACCTGACATGACTTGGTTTCATGAACTGTTATTTTTCTGGTCTTGTTAGTTCTAAAATAACATTAAAGCAACAGAATTTTCCTAGGGAATCTAGAAAAAAAGACATTCAGCATAATCTTACTTCAAAATTATTTCCTTAGGTATTTTTAAAATTGAAAAAATATGGAGAGACAGAGGAAGAAAAAACAAAAACCATAGCAACTCTTGTTAGGAAAATATGTATTGCATATTCAGAAGATATGCTTCTAAAAATGCTTATAAATAAAGAAAATGAGTTTGTCCTAAACATAAACTATATTTGACAGTTACTTTTTTAAAGGTTTTCTATTTTTGACGTTATTTCAAGTGTTTGGGAGAACGTCCCAACTAGACATTAGTTTATTTTTAACATTTTTGCATCCATCAGAGTTCAGTTAGGAAGCATGGCTACTGAATATTAAAAAAATAAGGAAAATGTGAAAAGAATAAGATCATGTACATAATAAGAAAAACCGAGGAAATAAAAATCTGAATGGCAGAATTTGAGAATTAAAGACAAAGTCACTAGCTTATCCCCCTGGAAAACCAGTAGAAGTGACCAAATCTGAACTTGCAGCAAAATCCAAGAAGCCAAGTCTAGCTGCTAAAGTGGGATCACAAAAGTTGAGCTCCTGCAGAGGTCTTTGAGACCGTTACCTCCGTGTGCCTGCCACCTCTGCAAGGCCACAGACAAGCTGAGGATGAGTCTGGGCCACTGCTGGCAAGCAGGAGGTGGAGGCAAAATGGGAAGGACAAGAAAAGCTAGGGTTCACTGGGAAATTCTGCATTTGTCTGTCATTGTATCTAACCCCAAAATACTTCCAAGAATTAAGACTGCTGCTTCACTTCGCCTTTAAATTTTATGCAAGTTCCTCTTTTGGTCAATTTGAACCCAGAAGCACAACAGAAAAGTGACTCAGGGAAACAAGGTTCTCAGCTTAACCAGTTAAAATCTAATTTTTTTCAATTTTAAAAATACCTAAGGAAATAATTTTGAAGTAAGATTATGCTGAATGTCTTTTTTTCTAGATTCCCTAGGAAAATTCTGTTGCTTTAATGTTATTTTAGAACTAACAAGACCAGAAAAATAACAGTTCATGAAACCAAGTCATGTCAGGTTAAAAAGATAAAGCTTAACATTCAAACAATAAAAATAAAAAAGAGAAAAAAGATTCAGTTTTGAATTTATTAACAATAAATTCAAATCTAATAACTCCTCCTTATTTTCTAGTCCTTGATGACTAGAACGTATATCCCCCAAGAAGCCATAACAACAAACACTACCAAGTGGACTGGTAGGAGCCATGGATTGCCCTGAAAAGCAACAGAAGTTGAACTCATGAATGCTTCTTGCAATGAAAGTTAATTGAATCCAAGTATCTTGTATTTATAAGTAATTTCATAAAAATATTTAATCAGATTTTGCCACTTACTTTCTGTGTGACATTGAATAAATCCACAAAATCTCTGATTCTCGTCCCATTTATAAAGAAAGAAATGTAAAAAAAGAAAAAAAAATTTAAAAAATCTCTGAATTTCAGTTGTTTATTTGTAAAATGAACTTATTAATATTATAACTGCTTTAGGATGGTCCTGTGGTTTGTATATGGTTTGATTGTACCCACCAGAACTCATAGTAAAATTTAGACCCCTGGGTGTCAGTGTTGGGAGGTGGGGTTGAGTGGGAAGTGTTTGAATCATGTGGGCAGATCCCTGATCAAAAGCTTGATGCTGTTCTTCAGATAGTGAGTTCTCACTCTGGTATTACTGGATTTGTTCTTGCAGGAATGGATTAGTTCCCTGGAGAGTGGGTTATCATAAAGCCAGGATGCTCCTTAGGACTTCTTTTTTTTGGCACACGTCCAGTTTCCCTTTAACCTCCTCTTCCATGTTATGAAGCAGCACAGGAGCCCTCCCCAGAAGCCAGGGCTATGTCCTGCAGAACATGGGCTTCTAAGGCTGCAGAACCATGGGCTAAATAAACTTCTTCTCCTAGAAATTACCCAGCCTCAGATATTCTATTATAGCAACACAAAACAGAATAGGACAGGTGGGTTCCTTAGGAACATGTCTTGAGATGAGTTTTTGTGTGATATCTTAGGAATTGTTCATAGAAAAATCTGGCAAGGGAGGAGAGAGGTGGGAAAGGGAAGGACATCACACAAGAATGAATTGTCACATAGTGTACAGAGTAGAGTTTGATTTAATCCTATACAAGACTGCGATGACAATGTAAGGCACATATCAGAGTTGACTCAACCAGGGGACAAGAGAAATGGAGAATATATAATCTGCACTATCAGCAATGGGTTAAGACTCTCTTGGAAGAATGTCCCAAGAACTTACTTCTCCACGTCCATGGGCAAAGGAGTCTGGCAACATGAGGGTGGACCTCTTACAAGGTGACATAGGTGTTGGTCATTGGTCTAAAGCATGGGGAAGCAAATATGCAAGAAAACGATAACAGAATCAGAGGGGCTACAATCAGAGTGACTCAAATCTGCTGCAATACTTTCAAAGGTTTTTTGAAGGTACTTTATACCCTAATTTAAGATACATATTTAAAGTACACAGAAAGTTAACTAACACAAAGTAAGCATCTAATATCTAGTCAATACTAGTAGCAGCAGAAACAGAGGCACTGTTAATCTAAGAGCATCCCACATAAGCCCTATCATGTAAGATAAGGAAAATATTATTATTTTTATTATTTTTTTATTATTATAGTGTAAGTTCTGGGGTACATGTGCAGAATGTGCAGTTTTGTTACATAGGCATACACGTGCCATAGTGATTTGCTGCACCCATCAACCCATCGCCTACATTAGGCGTTTCTCCTAATGCTATCCCTCTCCTAGCCCCCCACTCCCTAACAGGCCCTAGTGTGTGATGTTGCCCTCCCTGTGTCCATGTGCTGTCCTTCTTCAACTCCCACTTATGAGTGAGAACATGCGGTGTTTGGTTTTCTGTTCTTGTGATAGTTTGCTGAGAATGATGGCTTCCAGCTTCATCCATGTCCTGGCAAAAGACATGAACTCATATTTTTTTATGGCTGCATAGTATTCCATGGTGTATATGTGCCACATTTTCTTTATCCAGTCTATCATTGTTGGGCATTTGGGTTGGTTCCAAGTCTTTGCTATTGTGAATAGTGCTGCAATAAACATATATGTGCATGCGTCTTTATAGTAGAATGATTTGCAATCCTTTGGATATATACCCAGTAATGGGATGGCTGGGTCAAATGGTATTTCTAGTTCTAGATCCTTGAGGAACCACCACACTGTATTCCACAATTGTTGAACTAATTTATAGTCCCACCAACAGTGTAAAAGTGTTCCTATTTCTCCACATCCTCTCCAGCATCTGTTGTTTCCTAACTTTTTAATGATTGCTATTCTAACTGGTGTGAGATGGTATCTCATTGCGGTATTGATTTGCCTTTCTCTAATGACCAGTGATAATGAGCATTTTTTCATATGTTTGTTGGCTGCATAAACGTCTTCTTTTGAGAAGTGTCTGTTCATGACAAGTTTGGCTTTGGTAAAAATAGAAGTGAGGCTGGTAAAGCTGTATATATACATACACATATATTCATTGAGTATATATATATACACACATATATTCATTGAGTATATATGTATACACATATATTCATTGAGTGTGTATATATATATGTATACATATATATATACACACTCAATGAAACCATGACACTCCAGGGACAAAGGCAATTCTGACTCTGCAAGTTTATCAAAATAAACTGTGAACCTATTGTGATTTAAACAGTTTGTTGTTCCCATGAGGATAGACAAATAGGTAAATGGAACACAAATGATTGGAAGGCAGTTGAGAGAATATATAAGAACATATCACATGATACAGAAGGCAATTTCAAATGATAAAGGGTTGTATTCAATAAATAATGTTGAAATTATTGGCAATCCATTTACAAGTAAAATAATTTTTATCTCATGCAATATATAAAAATAAATCTCAATTGGAATCATGATAAAGAAACTTGAAAATTAAAACTAAATATGAGAATCTTGTGTTAAGGTCTTCTGGAGAAGAACAAAAATTCTCATGCTATCATAAAAATTCATGGCAGATTTGACAACATTTTTTTAAATAAAGGAGAAAATAACATACCGGGACAAAGTATTTGAAGTACATATAGCCAAAAAAGTATTAATAACCAACATTTATTATTACCATATGACTCAATAAGAAAATAAAAAGAAACTAACAGAAAATGAAAAATATTGGTTTATAATACACATAAAAATAATCAAAGCATTAGTAAATATACGTAAGGCTCAAATTCCATAGTAGTAATAAAATAAACAAATCATGTAACTTTTTTTTCTTATTAGATAGGCAAGAAAATAAGAAAATTTAAAATCCAGTAGGGGCTACAATGTGGGGGAATAGGCAGTCTCATATACATTTAGTAGTACTGAAAACTGGTATACACTTCAGGGAGGAAAGATATCATTGTTTATCAAAACACTGAGCTGTTTAATCAGCAACTTCATGTGTAGGTATATCTTAGAAACACACACATAAGTATACAGAAAAGCACATATAGGAATACGTGCTGCAACATTGCTTTTAGTAATGAGATTTAGAAATAATCTAAATATTCATCAAAAGATAATTGATAAAGCAGTGCATGATATGTCCATGCCAAGAAATATAATGCAGTAATGTAACAAACCTAGGTCTTCATACATTTACATAAATTTTCATAACATAAGTTTAAAAAGTGATTTTTATAATAAAAACATTAAGCACAAAATTATCTATTTATAAAAATACTTGTAACCATAAATATGTTTGTCTATATAGGTGGAAAGCATGTACTCTGCTTAAAGAACTCAACAAACTTACTGTTTGGAAAATGAAGCAACCTACAGTCTCAACAGTTTTGCTGATTTCGGGCTTATGATAGTATTTAATAAATGGTAGCTACTGGTTCAAATCTGGAAGCCAAACAATATTTGGTCACCACAATGTTTTACGTTCATTTATTTTTTAATTGAGCAATTATTAAATGAAACATCATGAGAGTCATGTAAGAACTCGGACTTGCCAGTCTTTCTTAAAAATCACATTTGGCAACAGTAGGCAGGAATGATGCAAGGCAGGTGAACCTTCAAGTCTACAATATCCCTACTGACCCTTTTACTCCCTTCTGTTACCTGCCTAGCATCTATAGGTTTTAAGGTTTTTGTTTCTTTGACTATTTTTTATTACTATATTTAATATATAAAAACCTTGACTTGAACAAGCTTCCTTTTATTCTAAGCTACTGTTAGAACCAATGATTACATCTGCAAAATAATGAAATAAGCATGTGTTAGTGCTCCCCAATGGATGCTTATATATAATGTCCTATATATAATGTGTTTATATATAATGTTTATGTGTACAATGTCCCTAGTGTCCATCACTGTGTGCCAGGCACATCAGAAAGCATCAGTGAAAGAATGAATGAACTTAGAAATGAAATCAATGGCTGTGCAGCAGAGTAAAGACAATTAGTTAGATCTTTGATCTCATTAGCTAAAGATTATCTTTAAGCTAAATAACTATATTTATGGTTGAATACTCTAGAACAGTTGATTAATGATCAGTTTGGTTCTAACTATATATTCAGCATTCAAATAGAATATTTAATCATCTAACTAGTTGCATCTTCATCATATATGACAGATTTACTACATGTGGGGATTTATTTTGAAGAACAGTGATCAGCGTAAAAAAGAGTCAAGATTTTATAAATATACATTTCTACTTACTTTATTTTATAGGCAAAATTTTGTTCTGGAGACATTTGTAAACACTAGCCAATGTATGTAATCTATGTTACAAAGGAGAGAAATAATTTGATGAGATAGAAAATTTGTGTTTTTTTTTTAAACTTAATATTTACTATATATTCTCTTTGCCAGGTAATATAAAGACCAGTATATTTCATATTTGTTTTCTCTTTTTATACTTTTATTTTTTATTTTATTTTATTAATTAATTAATTTATTTATTTATTTTTGAGACAGATTCTCATTCTGTCACCCAGGCTGGAGTGCAATGGCACAATCTCTGCTCACTGCAACCTCCGCCTCCCGGGTTCGAGCAATTCTCCTGCCTCATCCTCCCAAGTAGCTGGGATTATAGGCACCCGCCACTACACCTGGGTAATTTTTTGTATTTTTAGTAGTGATGGGGTTTTGCCATGTTGGCCAGACTGGTCTTGAACTCCTGACCTCGTGTGATGCACCTGCCTCAGCCTCCCACAAAGTGCTGGGATTACAGGCATAAGCCACCACGTCTGGTCCCTTTTTATACTTTTAATTTACCATTGTGTTTTGCTTTCTTTTTTTTAATCCAACGTTCTATATAGTATATGAGTTCCCTCCAATACTAGAAAAATGCCTTTATTTTCATAGCTTTGAGTATTGAATGTTTAAAAGTCCTTTAAAAAATTAAATGTATTGTATCTGCTAGACTCCCTTATGTACGTTTCTTACAGCTCATTAAAAATTCTAATAGTTTTCCCCTCACAGAAATATTGTTGGCTTTTATTCAATAGATTGTTTTGCTATAACATTCTGCACTGTTTTTAGAGGGAGCAGAAAAGGTTTTAATTTAATACAAGCTAACTTCCTTCTGTAGAGAGCTTCGAGACAATAATAGTATTATACCAGGTAAATAACAGGCGTCAAGTGACTCAGGAGAACCCTTATACAATGCAGCTGTAATGCTATTCACGTTACATATTTTCTTAATCTAATCTGGGTTCTAGATCAACAATACTTTTCACATAATAGTACCGAAGCCAAAGTGGTTCTCTGCATCCTCTTTCTGCACCCCTAGAATAGCATTTCTTTAAGTGTTATCTGTGGCTCCTATACCTTAGACTGACTCACCTGGAGTACTTGTTTAAAATGAATGCCACCAGATATCTCTCAAGATCTAACAAATCACTGATCCACAACTAGGCAGGGACCTGGGAACCAACGTTTTAACAAGCTTCTCAGGTCATTGTTATACATGTATATTTTTAGAAACACTTCATACAATCTTCTCTGATACTCGAAATCCTTTTGGCAAATTTTAAAGCTTTGAGTCAGAATATGAGCCAAAGGGGTTAGAAATAAATTCTCAAATATGTAAAGTCTTTTTATGTTGAGGTTTTATGAAAGTAATAATGAATTAGTGATGTCAGTGTTACTGAAAAGTTTCAATAATGCTCCACCCTGAAGAATGACAATAATACACAAATTCTATATGTTTAAATAAGAAAGACTGACTATGGGTAAAACGCAAAGGTGCTTAAGTTTAAAGCTATGTCTCTAGGTTCACAGTATCCTATGATTTAAGGGATCTGTTGCATCATTTACATTTGGAGATTTCTGACATGTTTATTTTTCCAGGATAAAAATTTAGGGTTTATATGTTTTCTTTATACTTAGATATTTTGATTTATGTACCTTATCTCTAATTGTGAAATATAACAATTTAGTATTTCCAATGAAAATGAGTTTAGGCATCATCAGAGAGCTAAATAAAAATCCTTACTGTGCTGCTAATCTTGAAATTGCTATACATTTACCAGTGCTCTAGTACACAAGCTGTATTGAATGAGCCATAAGAATAGCATTTTCAGGCTGTTTCTTCGATTTTTTTTTTTGGTAATGCCATTCTTCCTTGGGGCCAAGCCCCAGTGGATTGACTGTAGCTGCTCAATGACAGGGTCTGAGAACCGATGGGAACAGATTAGTCAATCCTCACTGTTGCCATCATTCCTAGGACGTGCCTTGTTATAGTAGACATCTATAGGAGAAACTTCTTATTTCTCCTGCAATAAGACTTTATTGCTTTTAGCTTCTGAAAGCCAGAACACCTAAAACCCAAAGCCCAAAGTGTCTGTAGGCCACAAGGAGATAGAGAAGAAAAGTGTTGACAAGTTTTATTCAGATCTTACTCCATTCATGTGAATGTAAGAGAATTTGTGAATACACCAGTTATAGAAGATATTGCTTTCAGAAGGTTTAAAAATTAGTGAAATTTGACTTTAAAAACATTATTCCAATTTATATCTATTCAGAGGAAAACTTTTTCCACTTATGCCTCATTGCCACAAAGCATCATAGTCAGAATGTGTGTTATTAAAATGTGTCAGATTATTATGTGTGTTTGAAGTACAATGTTCTTAATTAAGAAATGGCTCACCAGATATCAAGTCCCTATAACACAACTCATTAGCTATATGACTTTGGTAAAGTATCTTAATATTTATAAACCTTGTTTTTTTCATTATAAAAATTCTGTTTATCTCTTAGGATATGTGAAAGGATTGGAATTGTAATATGTCTAAAACTTTTAACATAGCACCTAACACATAAGTCAAAGTTCAATATAAAATATCTAGTATCATTATCATGATTAGCATAATGTGGTGATTAATAGTAGTTTGTATTTTGCTTAACATCAAAATTAGTTTATGTTGACTCATTCATCAGTCTTATTTTTGTAGCTGTCTAAAGAATTACAATACCAAGTGTTAAACCACCAAAGTGTACGTATTCTTTACACATTATAGTATAATTAAGCTGAGAAATAATACATCACAGGTAGGATGCTCAAAAGTGATACAGGTTATTTAAAAATAAATCTAATTGATATTTAATTGAGGAAACAAAGCATACTACAGAATTATGTTGCATTTTCTCAGAGTGTATTAATTCTTCCAGTTTATCAATTAGTCATTCCATTTTCCTTGCATTCACCTTGATGTGCAACAAACTTAGATTACTTTCAAAAAGCAGGATAAACAATTTCCTATGAAGCCAAATCACTGGCCTGAGATTTTATAAGTTTATGCTTCATAAAAGCTGGAAGGGACTCTTAGAAATTCATCAATATGATTGTACTCACATTGTTCATGGGACTAATATGAGAAACTAAACATTTCGAAAAGAGTTAAAATGTACATTAGCATACTTAAGGTTTTTAGATATCTAATTGTAATGAAAAATATTCAGCTTCATTTTCTCAATGTTTCTCTTGTTTAACTAAAACTCCATACATCTCTTATATTCATGTACTTTTTTTTTACAAAATTTTTTTTACAAAATATTTATTAGCATATCAAAGAATGCATTAATGTTTTACCAAGCAAGTTTTTGGAAAGCATTAATCTCTGACAACAACTTCCTTTCCAGAGAGGGAACTGAGAACTTGCAAAATTAAGAGAATTATATAAGGACAAAGTCATTAGCGAATCTGTTTGTTGATGTATGTGTTTGTTTAATTTTTAAATTAACCACCTAGCAGGTTCTTCTGTTTTTTAATCCACCTAAACAATTCTGAGAATTTGAGTCATATAAAGATTAAACAATTTTTTTCCAGAACCTTCTTATTTGGACAGAATATAATTTTCCCACCATAATGCACTCATGGTAGCTTTTCAATAATATTTGTTGATGCCTTGATTACTTTTGAAACAGTCAGATAGGCATTGCTAAAAAGACCTTTAGTGTTTTAGTTCCAAGAACACTGAAAAACTGTTATTTTAACTGCACTCAACTCTCTTTCCTCGCAAGGAAAAAAATGCATTAAATTGATGTAGTCAGCTGTAAATCACATTCTGTATCCTTGACCTGGTTTTCAAGTAGTCTATATTGCAGGTGGAGAGCAGGTGCTCCTACCCTTTGTAGAAATGTATGTGCATGCTGTTTGCCTTTATATGTATTGCTGAATTTAGTGCCAAATAAATGTTGTTTAATTCTGGTCCATGCTTGGGGTTTACTCCTATAAATTAAACTCCACAAAGTAGGGGATGTTTGAAAAACCAACTCTGTGAATTTTCAAAACCCATCTTATTTGGCAATACTGTATAGAAATTGAACCCCATGTGGGCATCAGTAGACTGTATTCACTACAGAATATATTTGTGTGGGAGCTTTATTTGTAACTACTTTGAATCTGTAGGTTTAGGATCTTATCTCGTCAAATAGGTAGCTATTTGTCCAAATAGCCCAATTTCCTGTGGGCATTTTTTCTTTCTATTCTTTTTTAAAAATGTTTTTCACTAGGGTCATGCTTGCTTTGGATTAACTAGGCATGTAAACTTCAGTGGGAACCAGACAGAATTATAGTATACTCTAGTAGAAAAAACATAATTCTCAGCCTCATGTGATATTTTGGGCAAAAATCCACCAGACTCAAAAGATGGGATATAGGTCCTCTAATCTGGTTTGTTGGAATTTGTATTTGCTGTATGCAAAATGGCCATTGCTCTCCTCTCTCTCTCTCTCTCTCTCTCTCTCTCTCTCTATGTGTGTGTGTATATATATATATATATATATATATTTGTTGTTGTTGTTTTTTTAAGAAAAGATAGTTCTGTTTTGTAAGGTTGTATATTTTTTATTGACTACTAAATCTGACTAGAGGACAAGAAACACTTAACTGCTTTTAATGATTATGAGAATTTTAATAACATGAAAATACATTTCAAAAAAATAGCATGTGTGAATGAATTTGCTTGGTCTTAAAAAGAGAGCATTTCTACCAGTTCTTTAGACAGATCACTGGGCTCTTTTTGTCTATGTCAAAAAACACCATGGCCAGGTGACAGCAGAGGTGCTTCTATAATTTTCCACTGCCAGCCAAATATGTCTATAGCTAGTCCTGATTAGCTCCCTTACTTCCTCTTCCCCCAGTTAAAGGGAAACATCACAGAAATACTTACTGTAGTGATTGAGCCTGTACCTATAGCGCAAGTAAAAGATACCTGTCTTGGTCCCTAGCTTTTCTCATTCATGGACTCTCCCAGCCCTTTTGGTGATCTTGTTGGCGTGCGCTCTTGCAATTGCCTTCTGTTGTCTCCTAGAATCACCCCCTTAAGTGAAGTGAAGGCTACTGTCTAGAGTCAGCTTCTCCAAGCATGCCAGGCACAGGACTCAGAAATAACTGAAGACTTGCCTTGAGTTCGACAGGGAGACAGTTGATGTATATAAGAGCTAAAAGTGTAAGATAAAATGTTTGAAGGCTAACTTAATTATATATACCTGATATTGACACTAAGGTTGCTTAAAGCACAAGACAAAATATTTTTAAAAACCTGAATCAAGATTCTTTCCGATCTCTTTGAAATCCTTTTATTTTTCTTCTTTTTTTTTCTTTTTTCTTGGTTGAACCAACTTCTGATCAAGAATTTTTAATCTTAGGTCAAGATTAGTAGTGAAAGTTTCTAGGTAGTTAAGTGAATACTTGGTTCATATTTACTTTTAATGAGCATTAAGGGGTTCAAGTGTATCAGAGCAGCATGATATAAAGCAATGTTTTTTGGTGGGTTGTCCTCAGGCTACCTACATTGGAACTACCTGAGACTATTGAGGTGAGGCTCAGAAATTTTTATGTGACAGCAATTGCTCTGCCAACCAACGTCTGTGACTCATTTATGTAAAGAGCCTAATATGGGTTTTGGAGAAATATAGTCCTGGTGTAGTCATTTACTACTCATAGAATCTTGGAGAATCATGTAACTTAGTTGAGTCTTTGGCTTGTTGTATGTAAAGTAGAAATGATACAGCTCTGATGAGTAGAATACCAGGTTCTTCGTCTTGAGCCGAATTAGAAAAAACGACATGGACACACGTGGAGTAGTTTTAAGGAGCAGGGAGTTTAACAGGCAAGAAAGAAGGGAGGAGGGCAGAAGGAAGAGGCTCCCCAGGACAGAAGGAGGGGGGTTCCAAAGCCGAAAGAAGGAACCCCACACTTAGGTATTATCAGCCAGCTTTATTTGATGGCTGGAGGAGGCAGTGTCTGATTTGCATAGGGCTCAGTGGATTGGTTTGACCAGGCACGTCATTCATGCAGCCTGCGGAAAAAAACTGGCCCTCCCACCCTAGCCTTTTAATATGCAAATGCAGGGCGCCATGATTTTCCACACTTGTGAGGATATGTGGGGGTGGCCATGCTGCCAGGCACATGTAGGGGCAAGGGCAAGAGGACAACGGTGGGAATCACCACGTTGGGTGGACCCAGTTTCTAACAGCTTGCATTTGCATATCAAAGTTTGCCTGCCTGGGTCCAAGAGCCAGGGCTTTCATGCTGGACAAGAGCTGCAAAAAACCTTCCAAGTAGCCCCTTTTTTCCTATCTGCCTAAAATAATTTCTTAATAACTCCTATCACAGAAATACCTCCAAAAGGTCAAGATTGTTTGAGAAAATGAAATGAGACACTATAGGTGAAGTGGCCAACCAAGTGCTTAAAACATTGTGTATGCTCAAACTTAAAATAAAACTCACTTTCATACATTTCTTTCCGGATTCTGAGGTAAGCCTGGAAATATGTTCACATGTCATGTGTTTGCCAAATTTACAAAATTAAGATATTTTTGTTTCACTCAGTTAAGTTATTGCTCCTTCTACTGTCATTTCTACAATGCTGCACTCCTCCTTGTATCTACCTGTGCAATATGACCACAGCGATTTTTAAGATTTAACTAAGGAATATTGCATTGAGAACATTGTGCTTGAGTTGAGTGGAGTAAGCAGCTGTCCAAGAGTAGACTTGGCTTCCAGGACTATACCCACCTTTTACATTGAGGACCACTCCCCTCCCAGCATCAAGACCCAAAGGTGCAGGACTGGAAGTCATTTTGCCCACAGTAGTAGATATCCTCAGGAATAAGCAAAAAGTACAGATGAAATAAGGTCTGAAATGTATGAAACCATAAGCTGCT
The DNA here is from genome assembly GCF_028885625.2 of Pongo pygmaeus. NCBI lineage: Eukaryota > Metazoa > Chordata > Mammalia > Primates > Hominidae > Pongo > Pongo pygmaeus. Next base: position 39,244,785 of record NC_072384.2, on the reverse strand, counting down.
TTATAAAACATTTTTTGTATCATCAAATGTACAGACATTAAAGCAAAGGATTAGGCTTTTAACAATGTCAACTAAAAGTATAAATTCTGTGAAAAATATAGACAAGTAATATGTAATTTTAAATGCACAGAGCATTATTTTTATTTTTTATAGGAAATCTCAGACAGTAGAACTTATCATAGTTTATAGGTTCATGGGCCAAAACCTATAGTAGTCCTATAAGCACAAAGTGTGTCTGTATGAGAGGCTCATGAATCCCAACTATCAATAATAATAATAAAATTCAATCAACTATGAAAGAAGAAAGACTGAACTATACTTATATTCTCTTTAGGAAAAAGCATATTAAAATAATAGTTTTATCTAGAGGCAACTGAAGATGCACAATTTAAAAATGCAAAAGAAATTTTTTACAAGTGTATTAGGTACAAATAATAAAAATTATTATTTTCTGAATTTCACAGAAATCACAGTTTTAAAAATTTGCATTTCATTATATTTCCTTTTCTACTTTAAATAAATGGTTATGCTTGTATTTAATTGTTCTACTTTTTTAAAAAAATAGAATCCCATACTTATTTAAGGGTGAGTTCTGATGACATCTAGATTTACTTCTACAAGTATACAATGCATATGATGCTGGAGGCTATTTATTATTTGTTAATAAACTTTAGAACACACACCCACACACATCCACCAAAAACAAACTAGTTTAGAATAATGATTATATTGTCCGGTATGGATGTTACTGCCCAAGGGGCTCACCTAGCCCACTGCCTAGATAGAGTCTATTTACCAAGACAGGGGAATTGCAATAAAGAGTAATTCAAGCAGAGCCAGCTGTGTAGGAGACTGGAGGTTCATTATTACTCAAATCAGTCTCCCCAAAAACTTGGGGATCAGAGTTTTTAAGGATAATTTGGTGGGTAGGGGCCAGTGACTCAGGAGTGCTGTGCTGATTGTTGGCTTGGGGATGAAATCACAGGGCGTCACAGCTGTTCTCTTTTGCTGAGTGAGTTCCTGAGAGGGGCCACAGAACTGGTTGGCAGGTGCAGGTGGAGCCATCGATTGTTAGAAATGCAAAAACCTGAAAAGACTTTCACAATAATGATGTTACCTTCAAGAGTAATTGGGGAAGTTGCAAATCTTACAACCTCTGGAATAATGGCTGGTAATATTTAGAATTCCAGCCCCTCTCATCTTGAATTGGTGGTTGGTGCCCTTTCAGTTGTTTTACAAGAACAGTTTGGCCTTTGGGGAAGGGCTATTATTTAAACTATACACTAAATTCCTTCCCAGAGCTAGTTGAGCCTACATCCAGGAATGAACAAGGACAGTTTAGAGGTGAGAAGCAAGATGGTGTCAGTTAGGTCTGATATCTTTCACCATCATAATTTTCTGTTATAATTTTTGCAAAGCAGTTTCATGAACATCTAAGCTCGCAAAAGATTATGAGACTCAAAATACTTCTGTATTTTATTTCACTTAAAAATATTAATAGAGTGGTCATTCTAAGATATAATTGAGTGACAATTGACCTGTCTTTAATATTCTAAACTACAGAGTCAGAGCAAAACATACTGAAGATTCACTAAAGGTAAGTGATTCTTACACATAACTTCTGTATCTGTCTACCATACACATGTGGCCACTGAGGATAAAATACTGTGCTGAGGTAGAGGGGCTAGAAGTAAAATAAAAAGGGAACCCAGAAGTTTAAAAACACAATCTTATTTTCTGGTTTAACATTACCAATATCGTATCACCAATGAAATCTAGAATTTTTAATCTAAAAACTAAACCTAATCAAGTATTTTTATCATTGATTTCTATTTCTCAAGTATCTTTCATATTGTTCTAAGCAGTTGGCCAAAAGTTAGAAATATTCTATTTTTCTCATAAGTGGACTTAGAAGTCATTAGATCTTGTGGGAAAATGTGAGTTCTTAAAAACTACTGCTGTAGGAAGCCAAGGAAATGAAATTGAAAGCCTGCATCAAAGAGCAAAGTTGCCTTAGAGATATAATTCAGATCATTGTGGAACCATTAGATACAATTACCCTAGACTCATTGTGACTTCTGAAGAGTTATTTTTGAGGAAGTTACTGAATCTTGAAGCAATTGGAGTAGCAAAGTGCAATAGGAGGTGAAAGTATGGGCTGCTAAATACCTATTTTTAAGAACTGAGTTCTAAGACAATAATACAAATTGTGTTACATTATTAAAAGTCAATAACAGTGAGTGGAGTTAAAACTATTTATTGCTCATTTGTAGCTTTCATTCATTTCTAAAGGACAGATATTTGCATAGATAAAGCTCTTAGCACTTAACATTACTTTGACTCTGATCATTACCTGAGCTGAATTTTAAATCTGTCTTATTAACATTTGGGGTTTTTTTTAAGATGTACTTGAATTTTACTTAATTGCCCTATAACTTTTTTCTGAATATTTAGTGGTAGTTATAGTTTCCTGTCATTCATAAAAAGTTATAATAACTTTCCAGTGGAAATAAAAAGAACATTTGAAACCACTTTACCACTTTTTCTGGAAAATCTCAGAATTGGGTGGCAAAGCTTGAAAGATTCTTGACATAGAAACCACGTGTGCAAACGAGACTTTACCACCCTGAAGGGGACGCTTAATTGCACCATATGAAACATTTTTTCCAGGCCAAAATTGTGAGAATAAAAATAACACACTGGAGAAATCTGAATATATTCAGATGAGTAAGTTAACGGACAGCAAGCTTTTCAATTATGAATAATTAGATTTCTAATTGCGTTAAAATTCTAGCGATTATTATGGTGAAAAAAATAGTACAAATCATAATTGTCATACCACTCAGCAGTACGGTTGGGCCCTCTGTCCCTCTTGTCAATCACATTAAAACAGAGTTTTGTTTACTCGTTTAGTTAGGATTTACAGAAAAACTATAATATGCAAAGTGCTGTTCTTAGTAACTATAATGAAGATGTGAAATATAATTTAAAATACTACTCAAAGCAGTTTTCAGTTTATTTGGGAAGATGGGGGCAATCAATTTAAGTTTTATATACAGAAGTAGGAAATAATACAGAACTTAGAGATGTCAGATGAAAAAGTGCTGTAGTAGAAGAGTCAATATTAGTAGGTGTCAGGGAAAACTAAAATTGGAAAAATGACTTTCACTCTGGACTTTAGACAAAGAAAATTTCCTTTGAAGAGGCAGGGCTTCAACAAAGAAAACTTAATAAATAGGGAATGCATTAGTCAGGATTCTCTAAAGGGACAGAACTAATAGGATAGATGAATATGTGAAGGGGAGTTTATTAAGAGAATTGACTCACACGATCACAAAGTGAAGTCCTACAGTAGACCATCTGTAAGCTGAGGAGCCAGGAGGCCAGTCAGAGTTGCAGAACCTGCAAAGTAAGGAAGCCAACAGTGCAGCCTTCAGTCTGTGGCCAAAACTCACTGGTGTAACACCAAGAGTTCAAAAGCTGAAGAACTTGGAGTCTGATGGCCGAAAGCAGGAAGCATCCAGCATGGAAGAAAGATAGAGGCCAGAAGACTTAACCAGTCTAGTCCTTCCACATTTCTCTGGCTGCTTTCGTCCTGGCTGCACTGGCAGCTGATGAGATGATACCCATCCAGATTGAGGGTGAGTCTGCCTCTCCCAGTCCACTGACTCAAATGTCAGTCTCCTTTGGCAATACCTGCACAGACACACCCAGGAGCGATACCTTGTATCCTTCAATCCAATCAAGTTGACACTTAATATTAACCATCACAAGTGGGAAATTAGACAGGATTTTTCAGGACCCCTCAATCTCAGGTGCTCGCACAAACACCTCTGTATCAACCCAACAATCAATTTTTTTTCAACCAGGAAATTCTCTAACCTTTTTTTTTTTCTTGTTTCTTTTGCTAACAACATGGGAATGTCTTCAGAAACCTTGAGTTTTTTTCTGTCATCAGCTTTGGAGATAATGGCAAATGTTTTGATTATAGTAGTTGTTCCCAACAACCTCACAGACTGTTTCTTCTGTGTTGGAATGCTACTCTTTAAAGCTCTAAAGTTTCTGGTTTTTCTAAGGTTCAGTGAGAATCATCTAGTACCACTCTAACTGTGCATTATAAGCAAAGCACACATAGTCTTTTCCTCTTAGCTCTTTGGGGAAATGAAAGCAATGCTAGGAATTTTCTTCATTGTCCTTATCTCAAAATTGGTTAATAATTTCTTTTTTCTTTTTTCTTTCTTTTTTTTTTAGACGGAGTTTTTGCTCTTGTTGCCCAGACTGGAGTGCAATGGTGTGATCTCAGCTCACTGCAACCTCCGCCTTCCAGGTTCAAGCAATTCTCCCGTCTCAACCTCCCAAGTAGCTGGGATTACAGGCATGCGCCTCCACACCCAGCTAATTTTGTATTTTTAGTAGAGATGGGGTTTCTCCATGTTAGTCAGGCTGGTCTGGAACTCCCGACCTCGGGTGATCTGCCCGCCTTGGCCTCCCAAAGTGCTAGGATTACAGGTGTGAGCCACCGTGCCTGGCAATAATTTCAAATACAATACCCAATACCTAAATGTATGGTAATTTATTCAAATAAATAGTAAAAATAGACTTCATAGTATATTGTACAACTGTTACATATTTATATGTTGTATTCCTATTTTATTTATGTGTGTGTGTTTTATAAAAACAGAATCACACCATGCATGGTTTTGTAAATTGTTTTTCTACTCAGTATTATATCTTTATGAAATATCTGTCTCATTACTTTTAAGATCATCTTATATTTTATTGTTTAAATAAGTTAATATTTAGTAATCACTCTGCTTTTAAGGGCAGTGTGTATTTTATTAACTAAACCTTGACTATATGCCTGACTTTATTCTAAACAATTTATAAATATTAACATATTTAATCATCATAACAACTATATAAAATGTCTCTAATTTTTGGTGGTAACAAATAAATTTGCATATAGTATTTGTTGACCTGTATCTTTGCAAAATCGAAACCACCTTTGCAAAATTATGACTGAGACAGTGAAAGAGATTTAACTTAACTGACTCCATCTTGCTTCTAACCTCCAAACTGTCCTTGTTCATTCCTGGGCATAGGCCGAACTAACTTTGGGAGAAACTTAGTTTACAGTTTATAGTTTAAATAAAGATGGTAACAGCCCTTTCCAAAAGCAGACCTCCTTCTTGCCTGGCAACTAGATTGCCTTTGTAGGGCTAACGTTAGCCACAAGATTAGAAATTATGGTTTAGGAGTCATGCAGCTGGAAGCTACAAGATTCTGACCCCCCCTAAACTACTCCTAAGATCAGTGCTTGAGATATTTTGCAGATCCTGCACTTGATGGATCAGCTGGCACCACCCAGATCAATGAACTGGCTCATCGGATCTTGTGACCCCACCCAGGAACTGACTCAATTTCATCCCTGACCAATCAGCACTCCTGGTTCACTGGCTTCCCCCAACCCACTAAGTTATCCTTAAAAATTCTGCTCCCTGAATGCTTAGGGAAACTGATTTGAGTCTCCCTAATGCTGGGACTCTTGCAATATCTACAATATTTACACAGGTGGTTCTTCGTGAATTACCCTTTCTCTATTGCAATTCTCCTGTTTTGATGAATTGGCTCTGTCTAGGCAGCAGGCAAGGTGAACCCCTTGGGTGGTTACAAACTCTTCAGGGAAAATTTCTTAGGTGTTAAATTTTCAGATTAAACAGATAGGAATTTTAACGTTGGTAGATATTGACAAACTGCCCTCTGAAAATATTGCTTCACTTTCTTGTACTATGAGCAGTATATGACAGTATACCTTATCTCACATTACCAACATGTACTTTCTTTCTTTTTGAGTTCGCTCAAGAATCAGCAATTAGATCTTGCTGAACAGTCAGTCAGTTCAGTGAGGGAGACTGTGAACACAGAAGAGAAGTTAAAGATCACTAAGTACTAATAACAGTGTTACAGTTTCGCCAATGCACCACAATGTAGTAGTCTCTCATTGCCAGAGTCCTTTGTCTCATGACCAAGAAAGTTAAGGAGAGTGGACACTAAGGGTGAGGTTGGAGTGAAAGTTTAACAGTGAAAGAAGAAAGCTCTCCACTTCAGAGAGGGGATGCAGAAGAGGGTTGCCGTTTTTACAGTTGAATGCAAAAGCTTTTATAAGAAACCAATGAGAGCTGGATGTCTTATTTACATAAGGCACAAATTTCTAGTAGCTCCACCCTGTCCTCCTAGTGCTCATGCAGGCCCTTAGCTTGAGTTACTCCATATTGCTTTGTTCCCCTTATTGCGCATGTGTGTCAGGGGATGGAATTTTCCATTGTAGGCATGTCTGGCCAAGTCATCCTTTCTTATCTGTGCAGCTGTGGACATGTCTTAGGCAAGCTGCCTGTGCAATTTCCCTTATCTGTGCCTACAGGCTGTTCTTTTGTTGGAAAGAATTCAACCGAGGACCCACCCTAACTGCCTTTCTGGCCAGTTTCTTCCTTTCTCCTCTCTCAACAGTGTAGTAATATTGGAAGCACACTCCATACAAATATAAGGTCTAGATTAGTACCACAATTGGAATGTGTGAACCCCAAGTTAAGGAGCCTCTTCTTAACTTGAGAACAAATCCCTTCCTATTAGGGAGAATTTAGAATACTGTAAGTCTGGAGCTTATCTACTAAGCATTAATTGTATATGGATGATCTTTTTGACACATACCTCAGTTCTAGAAATTGGTTTCCTGATTTGTCTTTTTTCTTGAAGAGATTGCAAGCATCTCAGCATTGGTAGCAATTAGTAAATATTGTAGATATTGCAAGAGTCCCAGCATTAGTCCCTGTCCCTCTGAAGCAAAGACTCTCTGTTGCACAGATTAGTATTCCCAGATCCTTCTTCAGAATCCCAGACCCATGATCTTATCCTTACTAACTCTTACCTGCTGTGTAGTGTCCAAGATTCATTAAACTAACTGCTGCCAAGTTCTTCTGCCACGTCTTGTTATTCTGCCAACCATCTACCTGAAACACTGACTTTGAAGGTCCACCTGCCTGTACAGTTTTATGTCGCCTGCTATGATGTCTTCCTGTTCTTCCCTTCTTTCAGCCTATCTTCCTACCTGTCTGAAACTCATTTATGACTGGCACCTGATCCAACCACACAGGACCTGCCCTCCTTTTGTGAATTTCCTTTATTTTGTGACTAGTTCTGGCTTATTTAATTCATTTTGTTACTGACAAGCAAAAACTATTTAAAATGTCATTACAAAAACAAGTGTGAAATTATATTCTATGGGTTATAAGTTTAGTGCTGTAATTGGAGGATCCAACCTATAGCAAAGTCAAACATCTGGAATAGCATCTGCAGAGAAAGGGTGAACAGCTGGTGTGAAAACAGACCCTAAACCCAGAGACATTTGAAATATGACCCTGAATTTTTCTTCCTCTAAAAACATTCCCCAGAGTTTAGTGAGTTGGGAGCTCTATATTGTACCCTCTGTAGTAGCATGTTTTTATTAACCCTCTGACTGATGAATTGTACTGGAGGTATGTAACAATGCAAATTCTCAAATGGACTATACAAGGTGAGTAAGAAATCAAGAGAATGTTTAGTCTGGTTTGAAGGGATCCTCATCTGTCATAAGCTCTTATCCTACAACTTAGCAAGTCCTTTGCATTGAAGGAGCCTAGAAGCTGCCCTAAGACATTGTGAGACAGCTCATTCAAATGTTGTTGGGCTGAATGCTGTTTTCTGCTTTATTTTCTTTAAAGCTAAATAAGCAGATATATTGAAAATTGAGGATCTTTTTGCTAATTTTGAACATATGACTAAATGATATCAACTCAACTGACATGTTGTTTGAAGCATCAGAAGAGAAACTTTTGTTTTGTTTTAATTATGGTAAAATGTAAGGTTATTTACTATTTTGACCATTTTTCAAGTGTACAATTCAGTTGAATTAAGTATATTCACATTGTTTTGCAATCATCACTGTCATCCATTTCCAGAACTTCATCATTTTAAACTAAAAATGTGTATCCACTAAATAACTCTCCATATCTCATGTAAGTGGAATTATCCAATAATTGTCATATTTATGTCCAGCATTTACTTAGCTAAATATTTTTAAAGTTCACCCTTGTTGTGGCAGGTATCATAATTTCATTCCTTTTCAAGACTAAGTGATGTAGCATAGTATGCATATACCACATTTGATTTATTTATTTGTCAATGGACACTTGGTGGTTTCCTGTTTTTGGCTATTGTGAAAATACTACTATGTAAATTGCTATACAAATATCTGTTTTAGTCCTTGTTTCAATTATTTTGGTTATATACAAAGAAAGGGAATCGCTGGATAATAAGGTAATTCCAGGTTTAATATTTTATGGAACCGCCATATTGTTTTCCATAGGTGTGAAACTATTTTACATTCCCACCAGCAATATGTAGGGTTCAAATTTTCCTCCATCTTCACCAACACTTTTTTCCCTCTCTCTCTCTTCACTTCTCCAACTCCCCACTTCTCTTGCTCTCTCTTTCTCTTTTTATAACAACAGTCCTAATGATTGTGAAGTGATACTTATTGTGGTTTTGATTTGCATTTCCCTAATGATTAATAATATTGAGCATCTTTTCATGTGCTTATTGGATTTTGTATTTTTTCTTCAGAAAAAAAAAGCTATTCATGTTCTTTGTCCATTTGTTATCTTTGCTGATGACTTGTAGGAGTTCTTTACATATTCTGAATATTAATATTTTATCAAATATATGATTTGAAAATATTTTCTCTCACCCTATGAATTAATTTGCATGTTATTCATAGTGTCCTTTGTTGCGTAATTTCTTTGAAATTTTGAAGTACAATTTATTCATTTTTTTCTTTTGTTTCCTGTGCTTTTGACATCATATTAAAGAAGCTATTCCAAATCCAATATCATCTATCATTTCCTCTATTTTTAAATGTGTTTTATAGTTTTAGATCCCATGTTTATGTCTTTGATCCATTTTGATTTAATGTTAGTATGTTGCATAAGGCTGTGATACAATTTTATTCTTTACATGTGGATAACTAGTTTTCCCACCACAATTTGTTAAAAAGACTGTTCATTCTGCACTGAGTAGTCTTAGCATCCTTTCAAAAATCATTTGACTATGTATACATTTTATTTCTGTATTCTCTATTCAACTCCACAGGTCTATATATCTCTCTTTATGCCAGTACCACACTGTTTTGATTATTGTAGCAGTAAGAGTAAGTCTTAAAATCAGGAAGTGTGAATTCCTCAACTTTGTTCTTCCTTTCCAAGATTGTTTTGACTATTCAAAGTCTTTTGAAATTTCATACAAATTTTAGTATTGATTTTTTTAATTTACACAAAAAGCACCTTGGCGATTTCAATAAGGATCATATTAAGTCTGAAGATTTTGAGTAGTATTGCCCTCCTAACAACAGTAGTTCATCCAATATGTTATCATGGGATGTCTTTTCTGGCTTTGGTATCAAGACAATGCTTGTCTCAAAGGATGAACAAAGTGTTTGTGTCTCTTCATGTATTAAGAAGAGTTTGCAAATGATTGGTGTTAATTTTTCTTTAAATGTTTTATATAATTTACCAGTGAAGTCATCAGGGCCAAGGCTTTTTTGTTGTTGTTGTTGTTGGAAATGTTTGGAGTACCAGTTCAGTCTCCTTACTAGTTATGTCTATACAGATTTTCTACTTATTTGTGAGTCAGTCTTGATAGTTTGTATATTTCCAGTTCATATTATCGAAGTTAATTCATTGGCTTACAATTGTTCATAATACTATTCTAAGCCTTATTTCTGTAAAATCAGTAACAGTGACTCTACTTTGGTTTCTAATATTACCTTTATCATTTCTGAGCTTATGTTTCCTCTTTGTTGCTCAATACAGTTAAAATTTGTTACTTTTGTTAATCTTTTTGAAGAACCAAATTTTAATTTCATTGATTTTTTTTGTTTGTTTTTCTATTCTCTATTTTATTCATCTTCACTCTGCCCATTATTCTTTTCTTTTTTCTGTTTGTTTGGATTTAGTTTAATCTTCTTTTTCTAGTGGTTAAGGTATAAGGTTTGGTTGTTGATTTCAGATCTTTTTTTCTTTTATAATGTAAGTATTATTAGTTATGAATATCCAGCTGAGCAATACTTTTGCTGTATCCCATAAGTTTTGGTATGTTGTATTTTCATTTTACTTAATCTCAAAGTATTTTCTAATTTCCCATGGGACTTCTTCTTCGCCCATTGTTTGTTTAGTATGTGTTTAATTCTCATGTGTTTTTGAATTTCTAATTTTTCTTTTGTTATTGATATCTATTTTCATTTCATAGTATAAAAAAGATACTCTTTATGACTTATTTTTCAATTTACGAGTTTATGAAGACTTGTTTGTGTGCTGACATATGATCTATTCTAGAGTATGTTTCATGTGCATTTAAGAGAGGTATATATTTTGCTATTGTTAAGTGAGTGTTCTGTATACATGTTAAGTTCCACTAGTCTACATTGTTGTTTGTCTTTTACTTATTTATTCATCTCTGTCTGATCATTCTATCCATTATTGCCAGAACAGTATAGAAGTCTCCAACTACTTTTGTAGGACAGTGTATTTATCCCTTTATTTTGTCAGTGTTTGCTTATGCATTTTGAATGTCTGAAGCTTGACACACACATGTCTATAATTGTTATATCTTTCTGGTGTATTGAAAATTTTATCAATATATGTTTCTCTTTGTCTCTTTTAACGTATGTTTTGTCTGATACTGTTGTAGTCACCCCAGTTAACCTAACTGCTTTTGAGTTTCTTCGTTTTTTGTTTTTTTGACAGTATGATTACAATTACAGTATGTGTCTTGATGTGGGTCTCTTTGGGTATATCTTACTTGTAGCTCATTGTACTTCTTAGATTGGATTTGCAAATTTATGCTTTTTATCAAATTTGGGAAATTTTTGGCCATTATTTGTTCGAATAATCTTTCTTTTTCTCTCTCTTTCTGTAAATTCCTAAATATGTATATCAGTTCACTTATTGGTGTCTCACAGTTTTCTTGAGCTTTGTTCACTTTTCTTCATTCTTTTTTTTTTCTATTACTCTGATTCAATCATTTCAATTGTCTTGTACTCAGGTTTGCTAATTCTTTCTTCATCTTGCTTAAATCTGTCTTTGATTCCCTCTAACAAAATTTTCAACTCAGTTATGGTGTTGTCAGCTCCAGATTTTTTTTTTTAATTTCTATCTTTTTGTTGATATTTCTTTTTTCTTTATGTATTATTTTCCTGTTTTGTTTTCTTTTTAAGTTTTTTGTGTGTTTCTTTAGCTCTTTGAACATATGTAAGATAGTTGCTTTGAAATCTAAATCTGTTAAGTTTTATGCCTGTGTTTCCTCTTGATAGTTTCTGGAAATTCATTTTGTTTCTTTGAATGTGTTTTTCTATTTCTTTACAGGTTTTGTGATTCTTGGTTAGTGTTGTTAAAAATTGAGAGTGTGAGGAAAAAACAAAACAAAAATAAACTACCTTTTCTAATCTTTGTATTTTGTCTCTTTGCCAGAGAAGTCCTCTACTGATATGTTGGACACACTTTGCGCCTTGAGATAAGCCCACAGTAAAAAGCTCAAAGTCTTCTGAGAATTTTTCTGTGCTTGTGCCTCGTCTGGGCCTGCTTGTCACTTTTCAATTCTCCTACATACATACATGCTTTTGAATGATTTAATTTGCAAGAAAAGTCTTATTCCAACTTCTCCTTGGAGCTTAGATGGTCTGTTTTGTGCCTTTCCTGTAATCTCTTACTCCAGGAATCTGCGAGTCTGTAGTGTCCCTGCAGCTTTCTTGATCATTGCCACCTTTTTCTCCTGACTGAGATCTGAGTTAGATGAGACAGAGATAAGTATTTCAGGCAGCCCCCAGACCGTTTATAACATCTCAAGCGAAATATAACTTGCTCCTTTTGGCTTGAGAGAGGGAATTTGAAACTGCCTTACTGCTCCTTCAAGATCAGAACTATGCCATGACGAGAATTGGGTAAGAAAAGAGCAAGTAAAAATGTTGTACAATTGTCTACTGTTTAAAATTTGCCTTTTCTTGATTGAATGTTTGCTTGCTTTCTACAGATCTTCAGCTGTTTTCCAGGGTCCTAAAAGGATAGTTAGTCAATTTCTGTTTGTTTCTCATGTTTTCATGAAGGAATGAGGACTTAAGAGTTTTTGTTTGCTGTTTTACTAATATCACTCCTGGAAATTATTTTTAAATGAAGAATTTATTTGGAAAAAAAAATTCAACTTGAAAATGGAACAAATGTGTGAGTAGTTAATTAACATCCATGAGTGATCTGATGTAAGATACATAGGCCTAGAGACATACTGCTTGAATTGGAATTATGAATTCCCCAATCATCTTTGTAGCTTTTTAATATCTCAGTCACTTTATTTGGAAACATGAGAAAATAATATATACTAAAGATCAAATGTGCTAATCTTTCATTATAAAATAAAAGGAGCCCTGGTGCCATGGCTCACAACTGTAACCCCTGCATTTTGGGAGGCCAAGGTTGGAGGATCACTTCAGGCCAGGAGTGGGAGACCACCTCTGGCAACATAGCAAGACCATGTATCTACAATAAATTTAAAAAATTAACCAGGCATGGTGGTGCATGCCTGTAGTTCTAGCTACTTAGGAGGCTGAGGTGACAGGACTGCTTGAGCCTGGGAGGTTAAGGCTGCAGTAAACTGATTGTACCACTTCACTCAAGATTGGGTAACAGAGTGAGACCCTGTCTCAAAAAATAAAAAGTAAAAATAAATAAATAAAAAGATATAAGCCCTTAGAATAGTATTTGTCACGTTTACCTATCAACAAATTATTGAATATTATTGTTACTATATATTAACTATGTGTAAATCAGCATTATAAAAAATATGCTTCTGTATAATTGATCTCCTGATCATTTTAAAATATGGGTAAAGTCAATTCTTTTTTAGATTTCTATCCATGCATGTATTAATAAGTTATGTACATGTTTAAATATTTAGATGCTACTTTTTAAAATATTTTATAACTGCAGAATCTCATAAAATAAGATTTATAATTAATTTGTATTTAAAAACATTATAAAAGTACTCAATTATATTTCTTATTTGTTTATTCTCTTCAATAATCATTTGATAAAAAACAAATGAAATAATAATACTATCTACTCCTAGAGGCTATTTATGTACCAGGTATCATACTACTTGACTTACAAATTTTTACTCACAAAAATCATGTGATATATATACATTTATCATTTTCATTGTATATTTGGAGAAACTATAATTAACTATTTTTTTCAGAGTCATATATTCATCAGTGAAATATTATTTTGTATTTATTTTTTATTTTAGATACCGGGTCTTGCTCTGCTAACCAGGCTAGAGTGCAGTGGTATGACTGCAGCTCATTGTAACCTCAAATTACTGGGTTCAAATGAATCTCCAATATTAGCCTCCCAAGTAGCTGAGACTATAGGAGCACACCACCACACCCAGCTAATTTTTATTTTATTTTATTTTTTTGTAGAGATGGTGGTCTCACTATGTTGTCCAGGTTAGTCTTGAACTCCTGGCTGCAAACAATCCTGCCACCTTGGCCTCCGAAAACACTGAGATTATAGAAGCAAGCCAACACAGCCAGCCCTAATAGATCATTTTATAGCCACATGAATTGGCAACACTAACAAATTATTGCTAGCTTACTATAGGAACACATTTGGTGAAAGAAAAATTAGTAAGATATTGTTATTTTACCATTTTTGCATTTCCTAATTTTGCCTCACTTGTTTAACTTATAAGTCAGTGTATATTTCTATCTATAAAATATTATTACATATAACGTTTTATCAAAATTATGCAAATAATGTACAAGAGTTTCACTCATAATTACATGAATGTGCCTATCATGTTCTTAAAAGAAGAAAAAAGCCACATTTTTTATATTAATAAAATATTACTTCATCAAATTATAAGGATTTTCTAAGATATAGTCCTTACCAAAATATCTTATCACTTTTTTTCTTTCATGGCAATAGACACCTCTGCCTCCCACCTTGTGAAATTGGCAAACTGGTACAAACTGACAAGGAAGTGCCTAATTTTCACTGCTTCAGTGATGTAGAAGTCATAAGAAATGTTTTGGATGCCCAATGACAAATCTAAGGATAAGGATAAAAACAGTAAAGATGATAATGATTTCCTGAAGGGTGAGAAAAACCACCTGGGAAAAGTCTACTTCAATCTTTCATTATAAAATTCATGTTTTTTTCAGAAAGACAGCCTTACAGAGAAATAAGGTTCTATGTCCTTCACTTTACCTTTAGTATAAAGAAACAAGTGTGCAAACCATAGCTAACATCAGGAAATTTTATTTCTTTATTTTTAAAGCAAGTGCCTGCCTGTTCCTAGAATAAGTGCTCATTTACTCTGTTTATCTTGAATATTCTCTGAATTACTCTGAATATCTGTAGCACAGCATAAGTACAGTACTTCATAATAAAAAATCAAATAGGATTTAAATAATCATTAAGTAAAATTTAAATCATTTTGGATATACTTTTTAAAAGTGGCAGAGGCTGGGTGCGGCGGCTCATGCCTGTATTCCCAGAACTTTGGGAGGCCAAGGCGGGTGGATCATGAGGTCAAGAAATCGAGACCATCCTGGCCAACATGGTGAAACACAGTCTCTACTAAAAATACAAAAATTAACTGGGCGTGGTGGTACACACCTGTAATTCCAGCATTCCAGCTATTCTGGAGGCTGAGGCAGGTGAATCATTTGAACTGGGAGGCAGAGGTTGCAGTGAGCCAAGATCTCACCACTGTACTCCAGCCTGGCGAAAGAGTAAGACTCCGTCTCAAAAAAAAAAAAAAAAAAAAGGCAGAAAAAAATGTATGTTTAAAGAAAGATCTATATTAACTGTTCTAAGGTGTTAGAGAAGGCTATATTTTATAAAAAGAAAAACTTAATTAAACTGTATGAAATTCCCTTTAAAATTTCACATATCCAGAAAGTACTATTTTCTCTGCCCTAGCACCTTTGCAAGAAATGGCAAACATTTTCTGTAAAGGGCCAGAGAAAAAATAAATTGGTATTTTCTTGCCATTTGGTTTGGTCTCTTACAACTACTCAATTCTGCTCTTTTAGCATAAGAACAACCATCGAAAAATACATAAATGAATGAGTGTGGTTGTTTTCCAATACAATGTTGTTATAATAGGTGGAGGACTGGATGTCTTCTACTGGTTGTAGTTTGCCAACCCTGCTCTCTACTACAGCTATTGAAGCATGGGTAAATCTTGGGTATTGAAATATATTTAAGTTCAATGGCTGTGAGAGGAATCTGGGAAATTTTTATTAAGTTGAGAATCTTGAAAGAGTGATATGTTTTTCAGTGGTGCAGTTTATTATTTCTCTCACTGTATTTTATTTGTTGTAACACCAGCCTTCTGAAATAATCTCTAAAATATTCATTATGTATCTTTCCCTTATTCTAGGTCGATGTTGCTTAAATTACAATCAGGCATTAATTCAGGAGCTCTGCCTTTGCCATGCTAAGTTACTGGTTCCCTAGATCATCACAGAGCCTTTAGGGGATCTAATAGAAAATGGTGTGACTTTCCTGTGAGGAACGTCATGGAGAGAATGATAAATCCATTACTGTCAGCAAAAGCTAAAGATCGTATAGATAGCTCTGTTTGCAGCCCTCTAAATTTGATTAAAAACCAATGGGTTCATATCTAATAAACATACCCTTTCAATTCCCGCATGCAATTTAGAGATAGCAGCATGAAAATGCCCATCAATGTGCTACTGCACAGTCTGGGGGGATATAAAGACCTCATGATGGATTCCTCAGCTTCCTTGACTAATGTCTCCAACATGACTTGTTAATCTCTGCAATGATCAAGTGGCTATTAATGATAAAGCTGTGCTAACCTGTTCAAAAATTAGAAGAGCATAACTACAAGTGAAGCTACAATGGCTTCTTGGAGAGGCAGCCTTACAGGTGAAAGATGGCCCTATCCAGGCAGGAGTAATGTATGCATTATTTATACAATGTGTCTGGGGTCTGAATGAAAGATGAAATCCCAGTCTGGGAAGTGCCTTTCTCAGCAGGACTATTTTAGTTAAAGTGCACAGAGTAGTCTGCTGCATTTCCATAAGCTGAGTAGAAATCAAGAAAGTAGGCGTAAGATCATTTCTTCTTCTCTCTATGCTGAAGCCTATATAAAAATAATACTAATAAATAATATAGGTGAAAATAAATCGGCTAGTCTAATATGAAATTTTGTAGATTTTATAGGGAGTAACAAAGAATTACTTATTAGCTTCTTTCTCTGCACCTTCTGTTCTGTTTGAGTTATTATTATTTAGTACTTATATTCTACCCCAAAGAAAGGAAACTTATTTATTCTCAAACCCAGCTACCTTTGCTTTCTATGTTGCCATAACACTTCTTGGAGGTAAGAACACACTAATTCTTTATTGAATGGGTGAAGGATAAAGAGAAAAGATTTGGGAAAAAAATCAAATTTATTAATATTAAACCAAAAATATTTTTGCTACATTGCTTCAAGTAGCACCTCAGGTCCTAATTTACTAAATTAACCTGTGCGATATTGTTTAGCCATACTCAAATGTTCACCTGTCTCTGAACTCAACTGCTTCTTTTCATGATTACATGTCTTTGACTACGCTGCTTTGACCATGCATGTGCCTGGAATGAATTTGGCCCTTTTCTACCCAATAACTCAGGATCTTCCAGTCCAGTTACAATGGTTCATAGTGCACACTTGCACATGGATACATGGTGACCCTGTGGGTGCATAATGAATCATACTTAAATGGCTAGTTCATTGTTACTTCCTTTCTGAAGACTTTCCTGGGTTTCGACTGCTCTTTATATTTTGTATATCTCATTTTATTTCTCAACTCATCATTTAGATCTATAATTAATGATTTTTATATCTCCCTTAACAGTAGAAACAGAAAATTATCACCATTACCTCCACCTTAGAAAATCTGGAGTAAAATATGAACTGAAGTAGGAACCTCAGTTAGCAGTTCCTAGTAAAGACTCTTAAGTGAAACAGGTTGTATCAAATTAAAGATGGGCACAAATTCTTTGCTACTTCTCCCATTGAAAAGAGTTGAACTTCACTCCTCTTAAATTTGGCTAATTTTGTGACTTGCTTCACCAAGAGAATGTAGTGAAAAATGACTTTCTGGAGTTCCTGACATCCGGTCACAAGAAGCCTTGCAGCTTCTGCCTGAGACAAAGAGATGCTTGCTTCTCAGAACACTGTTATCTTTGGAATACTCACCCTTAGAATCCATGTTGTGAGGAAGCCAAACAGTTCCTGGAGAGGCCCACATGGTGAAGAACCAAAGCCTCCAGCTGATAGTCTCAACTAGATTTCCAATGAACAGCCAGCACTAACTCACCATCTGTATCAGTCTGTTTTTACACTGCTATAAAGAACTGCCTGAGACTGGGTAATTTATGAAGGAAAGAAGTTTAATTGACTCGCAGTTCAGCATGGCTCAGTTCCAGTTCCCAAGAAGTTCTTCATCTCCATTTAAGGCCACCTCAGCTTAGACTTCATTGTCTACATCACTATCAGCATTTTGGTCAAAACCATTCAACAAGTCTCTAGGAAGTTCCAAACTTTCCTACATCTTCATGGCTTATTCTGAGCCCTCCAAACTGTTCCAACTTCTGCCCATTACCCAGTTCCAAAGTCTCTTCCACATTTTCAGGTATCTTTATAGCAGTGCCCCACTACCTTGGTACCAATTTACTGTATTAGTCTGTTTTTACACACTATAAAGAACTGTCCGAGACTGGGTAATTTATAAACGAAAGAGGTTTAATTGACTCACAGTTCTGCATAGCTGGGGAGGCCTCAGGGAACTTACAATCATGGCAGAAGGCAAAGGGGAAGAAAGGCACCTTCTTCACAGGGCAGCAAGAAGGAGAATGACTGCAGGAGAAACTACCAAACATTTATTTAAAAACCCATCAGATCTTGTGAGAACTCACTTGCTATCACGAGAACAGCATGGGGGAAACGGCCCCCATGAATCAATTACCTCCACCTGCTCTCTCCCTTGACATGTGGGGATTATGGGGATTATCGAGAGTACAATTCAAGACGAGATTTTGGACTGGGACACAGCCAAACCATGGCACCACCCAAATGAGGCTGCAGTCTTGGAAGTGGATCATCAAGCATCAGTCAATTTGCCCTAGCTACTGCCACATGAGACAGAGGCAAGCACGGCCCAGCTTGTGGAATATTGAGCAAAGTAAATTGTAGGTGCTGTTCTAAGCCTGTAATTTCATTTTTTTTGTTTTTTGTTTTGTTTTGTTTTTTAATGGAGTCTCACTCTGTCGCCCAGGCTGGAAATGCAGTGGCACGATCTCGGCTCACTGCAGCCTCTGCCTCCTGGGTTCAAGTGATTCTCCTGCCTCAGCCTCCTGAGTAGCTGGAACTACAGGTGTGTGCCACCACACCCAGCTAATTTTTGTACTTTTAGTAGAGACGGGGTTTCACCGTGTTAGTTAGGATGGTCTCGATCTCCTGGCCTCACGATCCCCCCGCCTCATGATACCCCCGCCTCAGCCTCCCAAAGTGCTGGGATTACAGGTGTGAGCCACTGCACCCAGCCTGGGGTGATTTTTAATGTGTCAATAGATAGAAAAATGATGACACAGTTTTTTTTTTTTTTTCCTTGGGAAGAAAAAGGCTGCACTAGCCACACATATTCTTACACATATAAGGAGAAGGTTAGTAAACACATACATAGTCTTCACATCGAACAACTTTGACTTATTTTCCTCAAAATAGAACTTACTCTTCTAATATATACCATACCTAAATGAAGTAATAGAGAAGAAAATGTATACTTATGTATGAGTATATATACATACATATGTAATTCTCATCGTAAAATGGTGAAACTTAGATCTCTGAGATCAGTTACCACTTAACAGATAAAACTAAAATTTGGAAGGAGGATCCAAGATGGCTGAATAGGAACAGCTCTGGTCTACAGCTCCCAGCATGAGCGACGCAGAAGACGGGTGATTTCTGCATTTCCATCTGAGGTACCGGGTACATCTCACTAGGGAGTGCCAGACAGTGGGCACAGGTCAGTGGGTGTGCACACCATGCGCGAGCCGAAGAAGGGTGAGGCGTTGCCTCACTCGGGAAGCGCAAGGGGTAAGGGAGTTCCCTTTCCTAGTCAAAGAAAGGGGTGACAGATGGCACCTGGAAAATCGGGTCACTCCCACCCGAATACTGCACTTTTCCGACGGGCTTAAAAAACGGTGCACCAGGAGATTAATATCCGGCACCTGGCTCAGAGGGTCCTACGCCCACGGAGTCTCGCTGATTGCTAGCACAGCAGTCTGAGATCAAACTGCAAGGCTGCAGCAAGGCTGGGGGGGGGCGCCCGCCATTGCCCAGGCTTGCTTAGGTAAACAAAGCAGCCTGGAAGCTTGAACTGGGTGGAGCCCACCACAGCTCAAGGAGGCCTGCCTGCCTCTGTAGGCTCCACCTCTGGGGGCAGGGCACAGACAAACAAAAAGACAGCAATAACCTCTGCAGACTTAAATGTCCCTGACAGCTTTGAAGAGAGCAGTGGTTCTCCCAGCATGCAGCTGGAGATCTGAGAACGGGCAGACTGCCTCCTCAAGTGAGTCCCTGACCCCTGACCCCCAAGCAGCCTAACTGGGAGGCACCCCTCAGCAGGGGCAGACTGACACCTCACACGGCCGGCCAGGTACTCCAACAGACCTGCAGCTGAGGGTCCTGTCTGTTAGAAGGAAAACTAACAAACAGAAAGGACATCCACACCAAAAACCCATCTGTACATCACCATCATCAAAGACCAAAAATAGATAAAACCGCAAAGATGGGGAAAAAACAGAACAGAAAAACTGGAAACTCTAAAAAGCAGAGTGCCTCTCCTCCTCCAAAGGAACGCAGTTCCTCACCAGCAACGGAACAAAGCTGGATGGAGAATGACTTTGACGAGCTGACAGAAGAAGGCTTCAGACGATCAAATTACTCCGAGCTACGGGAGGATATTCAAACCAAAGGCAAAGAAGTTGAAAACTTTGAAAAAAATTTAGAAGAATGTATAACTAGAATAACCAATACAGAGAAGTGCTTAAAGGAGCTGATGGAGCTGAAAACCAAGGCTCGAGAACTACGTGAAGAATGCAGAAGCCTCAGGAGCCGATGCGATCAAATGGAAGAAAGGGTATCAGCAATAGAAGATGAAATGAATGAAATGAAGCAAGAAGGGAAGTTTAGAGAAAAAAAGAATAAAAAGAAATTAGCAAAGCCTCCAAAAATATGGGACTATGTGAAAAGACCAAATCTACGTCTGATTGGTGTACCTGAAAGAGACGGGGAGAATGGAACCAAGCTGGAAAACACTCTGCAGGATATTATCTAGGAGAACTTCCCCAATCTAGCAAGGCAGGCCAACATTCAGATTCAGGAAATACAGAGAATGCCACAAAGATACTCCTCGAGAAAAGCAACTCCACGACACATAATTGTCAGATTCACCAAAGTTGAAATGAAGGAAAAAATGTTAAGGGCAGCCAGAGAGAAAGCTCGAGTTACCCTCAAAGGGAAGCCCATCAGACTAACAGCGGATCTCTCAGCAGAAACTCTACAAGCTAGAAGAGAGTGGGGACCGATATTCAACATTCTTAAAGAAAAGAATTTTCAACCCAGAATTTTATATCCAGCCAAACTAAGCTTCATAAGTGAAGGAGAAATAAAATACTTTACAGACAAGCAAATGCTGAGAGATTTTGTCACCACCAGGCCTGCCCTAAAAGAGCTCCTGAAGGAAGCACTAAACATGGAAAGGCACAACCGGTACCAGCCACTGCAAAATCATGCCAAAATGTAAAGACAATCGAGACTAGGAAGAGACTGCATCAACTAACGAGTAAAATAGCCAGCTAACATCATACTGACAGGATCAAATTCACACATAACAATATTAACTTTAAATGTAAATGGACTAAATGCTCCAATTAAAAGACACAGACTGGCAAATTGGATAAAGAGTCAAAACCCATCAGTGTGCTGTATTCAGGAAACCCATCTCACGTGCAGAGACACACATAGGCTCAAAATAAAAGGATGGAGGAAGATCTACCAAGCAAATGGAAAACAAAAAAAGGCAGGGGTTGCAATCCTAGTCTCTGATAAAACGGACTTTAAACCAACAAAGATCAAAAGAGACAAAGAAGTCCATTACATAATAGTAAAGGGATCAATTCAACAAGAAGAGCTAACTATCATAAATACATATGCACCCAATACCGGAGCACCCAGATTCATAAAGCAAATCCTGAGTGGCCTACAAAGAGACTTAGACTCCCACACATTAATAATGGGAGACTTTAACACCCCACTGTCAACATTAGACAGATCAACAAGACAGAAAGTCAACAAGGATATCCAGGAATTGAACTCAGCTCTGCACCAAGCAGACCTAATAGACATCTACAGAACTCTTCACCCCAAATCAACAGAATATACATTTTTTCAGCACCACGTCGCACCTGTTCCAAAATTGACAACATATTTGGAAGTAAAGCTCTCCTCAGTAAATGTAAAAGAACAGAAATTATAACAAACTATCTCTCAGATCACAGTGCAATCAAGCTAGAACTCAGGATTAAGAATCTCACTCAAAACCGCTCAACTACATGGAAACTGAACAACCTGCTCCTGAATGACTGACTACTGGGTACATAACGAAATGAAGGCAGAAATAAAGATGTTCTTTGAAACCAATGAGAACCAAGACACAACATACCAGAATCTCTGGGATGCATTCAAAGCAGTGTGTAGAGGGAAATTTATAGCACTAAATGCCCACAAGAGAAAGCAGGAAAGATCCAAAATTGACACACTAACATCAAAATTAAAAGAACTAGAAAAGCGAGAGCAAACACATTCAAAAGCTAGCAGAAGTCAAGAAATAACTAAAACCAGAGCAGAACTGAAGGAAATAGAGACACAAAAAACCCTTCAAAAAATTAATGAATCCAGGAGCTGGTTTTTTGAAAGGATCAACAAAATTTATAGACCACTAGCAAGATTAACAAAGAAAAAAAGAGAGAAGAATCAAATAGATGCAATAAAAAATGATAAAGGGGATATCACCACCGATCCCACAGAAATACAAACTACCATCAGAGAATACTACAAACACCTCTACACAAATAAACTACAAAATCTAGAAGAAATGGATAAATTCCTCAACACATACACCCTCCCAAGACTAAACCAGGAAGAAGTTGAATCTCTGAATAGACCAACAACGGGAGCTGAAATTGTGGCAATAATCAATAGCTTACCAACCAAAAAGAGTCCAGGACCAGATGGATTCACAGCCGAATTCTACCAGAGGTACAAGGAGGAACTGGTACCATTCCTTCTGAAACTATTCCAATCAATAGAAAAAGAGGGAATCCTCCCTAACTCATTTTATGAGGCCAGCATCATCCTGATACCAAAGCCAGGCAGAGACACAACCAAAAAAGAGAATTTTAGACCAATATCCTTGATGAACATTGATGCAAAAATCCTCAATGAAATACTGGTAAACCGAATCCAGCAGCACATCAAAAAGCTTATCCACCATGATCAAGTGGGCTTCATCCCTGGGATGCAAGGCTGGTTCAATATACGCAAATCAATAAATGTAATCCAGCATATAAACAGAACCAAAGACAAAAACCACATGATTATCTCAATAGATGCAGAAAAGGCCTTTGACAAAATTCAACAACGCTTCATGCTAAAAACTCTCAATAAACTAGGTATTGATGGGACGTATCTCGAAATATTAAGAGCTATCTATGACAAACCCACAGCCAATATCATCCTGAATGGGCAAAAACTGGAAGCATTCCCTTTGAAAACTGGCACAAGACAGGGATGCCCTCTCTCACCACTCCTATTCAACATAGTGTTGGAAGTTCTGGCCAGGGCAATTAGGCAGGAGAAGGAAATAAAGGGTATTCAATTAGGAAAAGAGGAAGTCAAATTGTCCCTGTTTGCAGACGACACAATTGTATATCTAGAAAACCCCATCATCTCAGCCCAAAATCTCCTTAAGCTGATAAGCAACTTCAGCAAAGTCTCAGGATACAAAATCAATGTACAAAAATCAGAAGCATTCTTATACACCAATAATAGACAAACAGAGAGCCAAATCATGAGTGAACTCCCATTCACAATTGTTTCAAAGAGAATAAAATACCTAGGAATCCAACTTACAAGGGACGTGAAGGACCTCTTCAAGGAGAACTACAAACCACTGCTCAAGGAAATAAAAGAGGATACAAACAAATGGAAGAACATTCCATGCTCATGGGTAGGAAGAATCAATATCGTGAAAATAGCCATACTGCCTAAGGTAATTTACAGATTCAATGCCATCCCCATCAAGCTACCAATGACTTTCTTCACAGAATTGGAAAAAACTACTTTAAAGTTCATATGGAACCAAAAAAGAGCCCGCATTGCCAAGTCAATCCTAAGCCAAAAGAACAAAGCTGGAGGGATCACACTACCTGACTTCAAACTATACTAAGAGGCTACAGTAACCAAAACGGCATGGTACTGGTACCAAAACAGAGATATAGATCAATGGAAAGAACAGAGCCCTCAGAAATAACACTGCATATCTACAACTATCTGATCTTTGACAAACCTGAGAAAAATGAGCAATGGGGAAAGGATTCCCTATTTAATAAATGGTGCTGGGAAAACTGGGTAGCCATATGTAGAAAGCTGAAACTGGATCCCTTCCTTACACCTTATACAAAAATCAATTCAAGATGGATTAAAGACTTAAATGTTAGACCTAAAACCATAAAAACCCTGGAAGAAAACCTAGGCAATACCATTCAGGACAGGCATGGGCAAGGACTTCATGTCTAAAACACCAAAAGCAATGGCAACAAAAGCCAAAATTGACAAATGGGATCTAATTAAACTAAAGAACTTCTGCACAGCAAAAGAAACTACCATCAGAGTGAACAGGCAACCTACAAAATGGGAGAAAATTTTCACAACCCACTCATCTGACAAAGGGCTAATATCCAGAATCTACAATGAACTCAAACAAATTTACAAGAAAAAAACAAACAACCCCATCAAAAAGTAGGCGAAGGACATGAACAGACACTTCTCGAAAGAAGACATTTATGCAGCCAAAAAACACATGAAAAAATGCTCACCATCACTGGCCATCAGAGAAATGCAAATCAAAACCACAATGAGATACCATCTCACACCAGTTAGAATGGCAATCATTAAAAAGTCAGGAAACAACAGGTGCTGGAGAGGATGTGGAGAAATAGGAACACTTTTACACTGTTGGTGGGACTGTAAACTAGTTCAACCCTTATGGAAGTCAGTGTGGTGATTCCTCAGGGATCTAGAACTAGAAATTCCATTTGACCCAGCCATCCCATTACTGGGTATATACCCAAAGGACTATAAATCATGCTGCTATAAAGACACATGCACACGTATGTTTATTGCGGCATTATTCACAATAGCAAAGACTTGGAACCAAGCCAAATGTCCAACAATGATAGACTGGATTAAGAAAATGTGGCACATATACACCATGGAATACTACGCAGCCATAAAAAATGATGATTTCATGTCCTTTGTAGGGACATGGATGAAATTGGAAATCATCATTCTCAGTAAACTATCGCAAGAACAAAAAACCAAACACCACATATTCTCACTCATAGGTGGGAATTGAACAATGAGAACACATGGACACAGGAAGGGGATCATCACACTCTGCGGACTGTTGTGGGGTGGGGGGAGGGGGGAGGGATAGCATTGTGAGATATACCTAATGCTAGATGACGAGTTAGTGGGTGCAGCGCACCAGCATGGCACATGTATACATATGTAAGTAACCTGCACATTGCGCACATGTACCCTAAAACCTAAAGTGTAATAATAATAAATAAATAAATAAATAAATAAAATTTATGTAATTAGATGACTTACTCTAGGTCACATAGATAGTGACAGAAATTATCAAGATTGTCCCATGATTCTAGTTCTGGGTTATTAAAATTTAAATACTAATTAAAAAAAAAAATGAAGAGCTATATAACATATAATCAGACTTCTAGTTTCCCAAAACTCTCAAGTAGAAATAATGCTTCAGTAAAAGGACCTTTAAACATACAAGCTCTCCTGCACCGGCATTAGTCTATTATTATTTCAGGACTGTGTTCAGTGACAGATGGTTGGGTCACTCAGATACTAGGAGGATATAAATATTTCAAGACTGATTATACCTGGGCCTTCAAATTAGAGTATAAAAATATTTTTATAACCTAGCTTTTCTTGCATTAAGAAACTCCCCTTTATATTCCCATAACCAAATGTACTCATCTAGGACATGTAGGCCAATTTATCTTCCAGAGAAGTCTCACAAAATGAAAATAAAACCACAATAACTCACTTTAAAGGATGATGTTTTCAGGAGTGTTCCTAGAATAAGACACTCATTTGTTGGTACATTTCAGTTCCATAGAAGTATTCTGTCTCTATTTTTGAGAACCTTAAACAAAAGTGGTTGACAAAATTGAGTGCAATGAGAAAGTGAAACTTGTTGAGAAAAAACTGAAGATTAGGGTCTCTTTCCCCATTATAGGCACTACAGCATAAATCTCTTGAACTTTGAGGCAATCTACGTGAGGGTGTATGCTAACATAGATATGTTACTCCTTGCATGATTACATTTGTAGACTAAAAATTACACCAAAAATAAATGTGTGTTTCAGAAAGAGTTCTAATATCTATCCTCAAAGCTCATTCTTCATCCTTGTGGTTGAAGCCTAGGAGTGCCACCTCCTGCTTTTGTAGATTACATAGGGTCCCACTTCCTTCCTAAAATCTACCCTTCTCTGGGCCAGCATAAGGCCATCTACTTTCAGGCTGGCCATCTCCTGGGGCTTCTTTTTTCCACACTCAAAAGATTTTAACTCTAGTCTGAAACCACAGCTAGACTGCTATCAAGGACTGAAAGAGACAGCATTTTAGAGAAAAATCTCAGTCCTAGAACAAACATCCCTAAGGGATGAAATAAGAGTCTTGCTTGAAATGGTAGAAAAGGAAAGTAGCGAGACAAGTACTTCAAACTACTTTTATCATAAATTACCCTGCAAATCTTAGATAGTGAGTTGAGGAATGTGGTAGGCTCAGGAATGGGTGCCCTATATCTGAGTTGCAAGTCTGCTTGAATGGCTGGGCCTCCCTTGAGATGAGTAGTAGTTGCTAGGAACCAGATTTCACACAAAAGATCAAGGCTTTATTTTGCATATGTTCAATCTGAAATAAAAGATATTTTTAAAGAGAGCTGCCAAGTTGGCAGTTGGATAACTGTGTCTGGAACTCAGAAGCAAAGTGTGGACTAGAGATAAGTGTATGGAAGGCTGTATGATCGTGATGTAGAAGCCAATAAGAGCCATGGGAGTACATGAGATTATTCAGAGAGATGACATAGTGAAGACTGATTTTGAGGCTATGTAAAGGAGGATGACATGGCAAAGTGACTGAGAACAAGAGTGCAGAAAGTTAGTTGGAAAATGACAAGAGTATATCAGGGAACCTAAAGGAAGTAGTGTTTCAAGGAGAAAATGGTCACCAGCATCAATTATTCCTCACATGTCAAGTAAGATGAGAACTTCTATCTCATTTGAACTTCCCATGCTGCTTTCCAGTCATACAATTTTTATTGTCCTAAATGTGCTATGATCTTATTCAACTCTGGACTTTCACACCTGGTTCCTCTCCTTAGTATTGGGTTAATTAGTATTTAGCTTTTAAGGTTTTGACTTCAAAGTTACTTTGTCCAAAGAGCCTTTCAGATCTCCCCCTGTGTGAGTCAAGGACTCAACCTATGAGCTTACATTGCACCTTATGCTTTTCTTATCTTAAAATTCGCTACTCATTATTATCACTTTTTTTTAACTGTATTTCTTCCCAATGCTCTGTAACCTCCATGATGTCCGGGATCAAACTTACCTTGTATATCACTGTATCCCTGAGTAACTGGCACATAGTAAATACTTATTAATTCTTTTTTTTTTTTTTTTTTTGAGACAGAGTCTTGCTCTGTCACCCAGGCTGGAGTGCAGTGGCGCGATCTCTGCTCACTGCAAGCTCTCCCTCCCGGGTTCACACCATTCTCCTGCCTCAGCCTCCCGGGTAGCTGGGACTACAGGCGCCCAGCACCACGCCCGGCTAATTTTTTGTATTTTTAGTAGAGATGGCGTTTCACCGTGTTAGTCAGGATGGTCTCGATCTCCTGACCTCGTGATTCGCCCGCCCGCCTCCCAAAGTGCTGGGATTACAGGTGTGAGCCACCGTGCCCGGCCAATACTTATTAATTCTATGCTGAATTAAATAAATGGTGTGAAAGAGATTCACTGTGCACTGGTTACCATTTTAGCCCATGCAGCTTGGGCTTCAATTTCTTGTACTACTTGCATTAATCTGGTGATACAAACCATGTACAAGTTAAATGAAGAAATCTTATGATTCACAGATATGCAGTAAGGGGTAGAAGCTTAGGATTCATGTTAATCCAATCCTCCAAGTCTCAACAAAGCTGCCCAAGTTACGAAAATCTTGTTTACATGTGCCCCACTTGCGCCACAGTTGAGGAGTTCTGCAAAGCAGCCCACCTTGGGCTTTATACCCCGGGACAACAGGAATCACTGTGCTAAATCATTGAAGAACATTGCATTCCAGGAAGGACTGACACAAAACCTGCACTGTTGTGGCCAGTCACCCCCTATCTCAGGATGTTGCATTCCAGGCACATTATGCAATTATTCTTGAGAAGCTGCACATGAGAAAAGGGGGGAGAACTAGGTTGGTCCAAGGCCCCCCAGACAACTGTCCAGAAAATGGCATTAAAAAGCATTTATCTTGACTTTTATTTTATTCAAAAAAATTTCAGTCTTGGCTTTTCTCTTTCTCTGATACCTCTTTGGATGCTCTTTTTAAATTCTCTTTCAAGATGCCTATAATTCTGCCTACATTTTAAATGCTGGTACCCGCAGGGTTCTGTTCTTGTCTATATTCTCTTGTGAATTTACTTCCCTTCACATATTCATGCTTTATTTACAAAATTTTGATGAACATCTTATGTTCATCTTTGATCCCAGTTTCCTCCTGTGATTTACCCCTATGTATCCACCTGTCTATTAAATATTTTAAGTTGGCTGTTGCACGGAACCCTAGATTCCATATAACCAATCATATGAAAATAAACTGTCTTTAGTTTATCCCTTTACCCCTATTAAGTACCTCAGACATTGGCATCAACATTCACTTGGTTACATAAGGAAAATAGCTGGGTGGTGCCTAATACGATTCTTTGCCTACCATATCTGATCAGCTAACAGATTTCTTAATATTTTAGATATCTTTGTTCTCTTTATTTTTCATTGTATTCCATCAAATGCTAATTGTTGTTCTAATGGTTTTCTGAAAAGTCTCCTTAACAGACTTGTTTACCCCCAGGATCACTGCCGTAAAACTTATTCTGTGTATTATTGAGTTATTTTTCAAAATGGCCCACTTCAAATGCACCTGCTTCAAACCTTTCAGTGGATTCTCTTTTCATAATAAACTCCTTAGCAAGACAGGAAAGGCCCTTCCTGACATGGTTCTTATCTTCATCTTGACACTCATCACATCCTCCATCACTACCACAATTGTAGTTCCCTGAACATGTGTGTTGTCTTTATGACAGTGTGACTATGTATGCAAATTTCCTCTCCCTAGAGCACCTTTCTATGACTTTTGTCAAAACTAATAATTATTGACAAACAGGTTCAAATATTATTCCCTTTGTGAGGCATGCAGCTCTCACTCCCAGAAAATAATCTCTTCTCCAAGATACCTCTCTACCATTTTATATAAACAGTTCTGTTGCTTAATGTTATCACCAAATTCCCATGCTTTTATTGTCTTTTAACTGCTACATTGTAATTTGGGTGCGGGGGCGTCCAGGACACCAAATCGAATTTTGTATTTCAAGGTCTAACACAATGCATATGCTCAGTAAATCTCTTACGAATTGAAATGAAACAGCATCTTGAAACAGAATTGTTATGAATTTAAAAACTGATTCTCACAGTGTTAAAATTTGGTTCTTTGTGCAATTAGAGTCTTTTCTCTAAATCAACCAAAGTACTGTAATGCCATAGCCAAAATTAATGAGTTAAATTTAGATCAATTAATGCTATTGTTTCTAATAAGATATTAGCATATCATTGGGAAGTATTTTTGTTACTGTTGATGGTGGTGGTATTGTCGTTAGCTGAATTGATTATCTTGTTAGGGAAATACTATAAGCATCATGTTTGTGTTAAACCAAGTCAAAATTTAGTAGCATAGAGCTTTTATTGTATGTAAAATACTGGAAAATAAGAGGATGACACTAAAACTATCAACTAGAAAATTACGTCAGTACTGTAGCGTATCATTTTCTCATGCATAAACTCTATAAAGTTGAGTATGAAAAAAATCCAATAAATCCCTGTGGCAATGGGGAATGGAATTAAAACCCAAGTGAAATTAAATTCTAGAAGATTAATGTTGCCAGTTATATTTTGATGACAACAATAAACATAATGCAATTTTGTTAACTTATTGCTTTAAAATGCAAGTTGATAACCAACAATGGTACCATTTTAGCACAGGTAACTAACTACTTGCATTTGAGTGTCCCGACAGGTAACCTGAATTGCAATAATGAAGAGGCGCTTAACTCAATGTTTTTTATAGTCTCTTAAATAACATTAAAATTACCTCAGAGTCTCTAGTATATTTAACAATTATATGAAGAGTCTCTTGTCTATTTCCTTACCTAGACATTTTTCTACTTACCTTTATTTGGATCTTCATTTAAATATAATTTCTACCAGTGTATTAAGCATGTATAGATGAATCCTCAGTTACACAATCAGAGCATTATAAGGGAGAAACTCTTTTAAAAGATACACTTAGTTTGTAAATATTGCTCATTTGTGGGGCCCACAAAATTTAGGATAGAAAAGCTATCCTTTAGTGTTAAAATCAGGTAAATTCACATGCCATTAACCTCAAAATTATAAAAAATCTATAGTGTTAACACTTTGTTCAGATCCTTCTGGTACTGGTTCCAAATGTGGTCCCAGAATCTACATCAGTACCACTTTGAAACTGGTTAAAATGCAATTCTCTAGCCTCACTCAGGATATACTGAATCAGAAATTCTGGGGGTGGGGACCAGCTATCTTCAGGATTCTGATGCATACTAAACTTGGAGAACCGCTGCTTTAAAGTAAATAGCTTCCTAGAATTTTGGAAACCAAAGGAAACTTAAGAACTAACTGACATCCTCATTTTCTAGATAATGCTAAGAGTGATTAAACGGTTTCCTCAAGAAAGCTTTATAACTAACCAAATTGCTAAGCTTCTGGTCCTCTGCAAGTGCCTAATCCTGGAGAATGTAAGCATAGAAGTTTCCTTAAAATTGGACACAAATACATATATACACATGTGTGCATGTGTACATGCTCATGAATTAAATCTAATATTTACTTTTTAAAAGGAGTTTCTGAAATTTTTATTGACCACTGTAATGAACTAGACTTTATTACGTTATGAATAATAGTCAGTGTCACTTCATATTTTCAGAGGTAGACTTAATAAGGCTTAATATTCCAGGGCACAGATGTGCTATACTTCTAGGAAGAGCTTTGTCAATATCAATCTAATTAATTAAATAATTTACATGTGGGGAAACATTGCAGGCAGAGATAACAAAATGTCTCTTTTGTCATAAATCATTCTCAAATGATATCTTAAAATTAAAGATTTATATTCCAACTAGGTATATTTGATTAAACTTATCTATTTAAAGCAGAGACAGATAAAAATCTTATTTTTTAAAGGTTTCACTGCACTTGCAATAGAGTTATTTTAATATTTATATATAATGACTTTTTTTCTTAGTGTAGTCAGATACAAAAGTCGGTGCTTTTCTGATGTGTGTATCTGTGTGAATAGACATGCTACTCTTCACAAATTAAAAAGTTTACAGTACAAAAGCTCTGTTTCCCTAAAGAAAAAGTAGAAGAAATGAATAGAGACAGATCCCTTATAAAGAGTTGAAATTGTGCCAAAAGGAAATTGCATTTTCCAAAGAAAGTCTCATTGTTGGGGAAAACATAAGACACAAACTAAATAAATCAAAGTCCCGTTTCAATGAGCCCATCTGAACAAAACCACATGCACTAGATTCATTACCTTGAAGACGAGCAAAATCCATGAGGTTTCCCAAGGAGTTCACATGTTATTTTCTGTCTTAACCCAATTATTAATATGTTTTGTCAAAGGGGAAGTTAAAATATCTGCTTGAAAAAGAATTAGAAATATGTATGCTACATTTCATCAAGCCTATCATCACCTCCTCATCCCCTGCATCACAACAGGAGCTAAGTAAGAGTCTGTGTTTTGCATACCTTGTCCCATTTCATATCAAGTCAGATAATATGTTAGATAACTCCAAAGAATGAAGTTAAACACTACTGGAACTCCCAGTAGTAAACTAATAATATCACTTCCCTAGGCCTTAATGTGCTTCCAAAGAGTACGATACCAGCGATAAATGTGACTGAGAGTGTTTCTCCTTGAGCTCAGTTAGGACCTGTCACGGTAACTCAGAATCCTATGACTTACCTTTAGTAAATCAAAATAGGAAAACTATCTAAGTTTCTAGTAAATTGAAACCATGTTTTCTACCTCTAGCTATGCACAGCACTAGGGGTATAATAATTACTTCATTTCAAGCACCCCTGGTTAAAAGTCAAGTTAATCCCATTTCTAGATCAAATCCTCTGAATAATAATATACTGTTCTGATGTGGGATTAGAACTTGTTATTCTTGAGATTTATGAGACATGTCTCTCATTTAGTGTAGACAAACCCAGCTTTGAGGTAGTTCTATCTTAAAACTAGATTTTGTCTCATACCTTACAGGGTTGCAAATGTTTGAGCAATAAAACAGTATTTTTAAAAACTATTTACAACTGAACTCAAAATTTATATCGTGTATTAGATAGGGAACATGTGGGGGAAAAAATCCCAGAGAAAACTCCCTCTTCAGAAAGCATGTAGTAATTTAAACTTTCTGCCTGTGTATGGTCTCATAAAATTTATACAGGAAGAAATTAAATGTATAAAATGATTTATAGATGGATTAAAAAAGCTTGCAAGTTTGGAATTTCATACATCTTCATGAAAACTGTTATAAATCTCTGTAACCTAAATTGCTTATCCTAGTTCTACAGAAACAGCATAAACAGAGCAAGCAATTATCTGTAATAAACTTTTTCTTTAATATTGTGGCAATCCCATTTCCTTAACACACTCGTCATGATATATCTTGTGCTCTCCTACAGCCAAATACCACATGCTAGTTGCTTGTGCCTTTTCGAATTGTGCAGGCACTGTGGTAACTGTGGGCAAGTCAACATGATTGTAATGTTGAGAGCAAAATATGAGGAGGAATAAAAATCTTAGCTCTGCCTTTTGAAGGCAAAGACATTTTTTATGAGCCAAACCTTAAAATGTTTACTACTTACAGAAAAAATTTCCAAATAATATGTTCTGCTTATAGTTTTGAGAAAATGTGTTAAATAAGTTTCAGATTCTATAAAACATTATGTGCAATTTGAGATATTCATTGCTAGAATGATGTCATGAACCACTGAGGTAAATATTCAATCTGTGGTGCTAAGAGTTAATAATCATCCATCATTTCAAATTTGCAATTTTACTTTACAAATTAAAGTTATTAAAATAATAACTTTAAATAATATTAAAGCATTAAAATAATTAACTTTAATGCTAAAATTATTTTTTAAAGTTCCTTTTTAAATTACTATTCTCAATAGCATTTGTACCCCCAAAATATGTACAGAATATATGTACATGTAGATACATTCATATAATGTAGAAAGATCAAATCAGGGCAATTGGAGTATCTATCATCTTAAATATTTATCTCTTGTTTATGCTAAGAGCATGCAAATTATTCTCTTCTAGCTATTTTGAAATGTACAATAGAATAATGTTAAGTTTAGTCACCCTACTGATCTATCAAGTGCTAGTTTTTATTTCTTCAACCTAGCTGTATATTTGTACACATTAATCAAACTCTCTTTATTCTCCCCTCACCCCTATCCTTCCTGGCCCCTAGTAATCACCAATATACTCTCTATCTTCAGGGAAATTTACTTTTTTAGCTCCAACACATGAGTAAGAACATGTGATACTTGCCTTTCTGCACTTGGCTAATGTCACTTAACATAATGTTCTCCAGTTCCACCCACATTGCTACATATGACAAGATTTTATTCTGTTGTATGGCTGAATAATATTCCATTGTGTATATATACCACATATTCTTTATCCATTTGTCTGTTTATGGGTACTTAGGTTGATTGCAAATTGTGGCTATTGTGAATAGTGCTGTGATAAACATGGAAGTACAAATATCTCAGTAAATTGATTTCCTTTCATTTAAATATATACTCAGCAGTAGAATTACTGGATCATATGGTAGCTAAAGTTTTAGTTTTTTGAGGCACCCCTGAACTGTTCTCCATAGTGGCAGTACTAATTTGCATTCCCATCAACAGTGTACCATGGTTCCTTTTTCTCCACATCCTTGTCAGCATTTGCTATTGCCTGTCTTTTAGATATAAGCCATTTTAACTGGGGTGAGATGTTATCTCATTGTGGTTTTGACTTGCATTTCTCTGACTGCTAGTGATGTTGAATATCTTTTCAAATACCTGTTGGTCATTTGTATGTATTTAAAACGTCTATTCAGATATTTGCCCATTTTTAAATAAGATGATGATGATGATTATTATTATTGGTGTTTTGTTTTGTTTGCTATCGAGTTGTTTGAGCTCCTTACATATTCTGGTTATTAATCCCTTGTCAGAGGGGTAGTTTGCAGTATTTTTTCCCATTCTGTGGGTTTTATTTTCCTTTTGTTGATTATTTCCTTTGCTGTGCAGAAGATGTTTAGCTTGATGTAAAACCCATTGTCTATTTTTGCTTTTGTTGCCTGTGCTTTTAAGGTCTTACACAAAATATCTTTACCCTGGAGCATTACGCAATGTTTTCTTCTAGTTGTTTCATAGTTTCTGGTATTAGATTTAAGTCTTTAATCCAGTTTGGTTTGATTTTATACATATGATGAAAGAGAGAGTATAGTTTTATTCTTCTACATATGGTTATCCACTTTCCCAGCATCATTTGTTTAAGACACTGTTCTTATCTTTTTGTATGTTATTGGCAACTTTGTGAAAAATAAGTTCACTACAAATGTATATATTTGTATCTGGATTCTCTAGTCTGTTCCATTGATCTATATGTTCACTTTTATGCCAGTGTCACACTCAATAGCATTTATGTACACCAACAGTGAACAATCATAAAAATAAAGATAGCAATCTCATTTACAATAGCTACAAAGAATATAAAATACCTAAGAATCAATTTAACTAAAGAAGTGAAAGTTCTATGCAAAAAAAAAAAAATAAAACATTAATGAAAGAAATTAAAGTAGACACAAAATTAGAAAGATATTCCATGCCCATGGATTAAAATAAATATTGTTAAAATGACAAACCTACCCATAATAATTTATGAATTCAATGCAATCCCTAGCAAAATACCAATTACACTTTTTCACAGAAATGTGAAAAAAAAATCCTAAAATGTATATGGGACCGTGAAATAATTTGTATAGTCAAAGCAATCTGAGCAAAAAGAACAAAGCTGGAGGCATTACATAACACGAGTTTAAAATATACTACAAAGCTGTAGTAATCAATGCTTAAATTCTGTGGACCATTGTGCAATAAAAGTTATAAAATGTAAGTATTAGCTAATCACAGACATTTCTTATGCAGAGTATTTTAGTGATTTTAATAAAAATTTAAGGACAAGTGCCAGTTATCTCTTCCAAAAATGTACTTGTATGTTTTATTTACAATTCCATTTGTTAAAAAAAAATAAAAAAACTAGTGCTTAATACAGATTACTTAAAGATAGTGCTACTGATTTTCTGGGAGGGGATGGAAAACAGATGAGATTTAGATCTTTGAGAACAGCTTGGAAAATAGCTAAAATGGATAGAATTAAGTAAAACTGTACTTTCATTGAAAAATTTGTTTTATTTCTTTGAAATTAAAAAATCAACTAGTCTCATGGTTTTTACTTTCATTATCTCTTCCTTGCTTTTAAACCTAAGTGAAATATTATTTATCATGACCAAGTGAGATTTATCCCTAGGATGCAAGGATATTTCTACATATTCAAATCAAGCAGTGTGATACATCATATTAAAAGAATGAAAAATAAAACTTATATGATGCTGAAAAAGCATCTGATGAATTTCAACATCCTTTCATGATAAAACCATCTCATTTACAATAGCCACACATAAAATTAAATATATAGGAATTAACCAGATAAGTGAAATATCTCTATAATGAAAACTATAAAACACTGATGAAAGAAACTGAAGAGGATAGAAAAAAAAAAGTATTCCATGTTAGTGGATTGGAAGAATTAGCATTGTTAAAATGTCCATACTACCCAAAGAAATCTACAGATTCAATACACTCCCTATCAAAATAACAATGATATTCTTCACAGAAATAGAAAAAAAAAGTCCTACAATTTATATGGAACCACAAAAGATCCAAATAGCCAAAGCTGTCCTAAGCAAACTAATAAGCCTAAAGGAATCACATTACCTGACTTCAAATTATACTACAAAGCTATAGTAATCAAAACAGCATGGTTCTGGTATAAAAGCAGGCACACAGACCAATGAAACATAATAGAGATCCCAGGAATGAATCCACATACCTACAGTGAACTAATTTCTGACCAAGATACCAAGAACATACAATGACAGTCTTTTCAATAAATGGTGCTAGGAAAATTAGATATCCCTATGCAGAAGAATGAAACTAGACCACTATCTCTCACCATACACAAAAATCAAATAAAAATAGATTAAAGACTCAAATCTAAGATCTCAAACCATGAAACCACTACAATAAAACACTGAGGAAAATTTCCAGGGCATTGGTCTGGGCAAAAATTTCTTGAGCAATACCCCATAAGCACAGGCAACCAAAACAAACATGAATAAATGAAATCACATCAAGTTAAAGAGCTTCTGCACAGCAAAGGATACAATCAACCAAGTGGAGAGACAACCCACTGATGGGAAAAAATACTTGCAAACTACCCCCCTCTGAAAAGGGATTAATGACCAGGATACATAAGGAGTACAAACAACTCTATAGGAATAAATCTAATAATCTGATCAAAAAATAGGCAAAATATTTGAATATACATTTGTCAAAAGAAGACATAAAAATGGCAAACAGGCATATGAAAAGGTGCTCAACATCACTGATCATCAGAGGAAATGTAAATCAAATCTCAAAAAATGAGACATAATCTCATTCCAGTTAAAATGGCTTATATCCAAAGGACAGGAAATAACAAATGCTGATGAGGATGTGGAGAAAAGGGAACCAGGATACATTGTTTGTGGGAATGTAAATTAGTATAACCACTATGGAGAACAGTTTAGGTGTTCCTCAGAAAACTAAAACTTTAGCTACCATATGATCCAGCAATCCCACTACTGGGTGTATACCCAGAAGGAAGGAAATCAGTATACCGAAGAGATATCTGCATTCCTAAATTTGTTGCAGTACCGTTTACAATAGCTAAGATTTCAAAGTAACCTAAATGTCCATCAACAGATAAATGGATAAAGAAAATGTGGTACATATACAAAATGAAGTACTATTCAGCTACAAAAAAAATGAGATCCAATAATTTGCAATAATATGAATGGAACTGGAGATTATTATGTTAAGTGAAATAAGCAAGGCACAGAAAGAAAAGCATTCATGTTCTCACTTATTTTGGGGCTCTAAAACACAAAACAATTGAACTCATGGACATAGAGGGTAGACGGATGGTTACCAGATGCTGGGAAAGGCAGTAAGAGGGTAGGGAGGAGATGGGGATGGTTAACAGGTAGAAAAAAAATTAGAATGAATAAGACCTACTATTTTATGACACTACAGCATGATTGTAGTCAATAATAAATGTATATTTCAAAATAACTTAAAAAGTGTAATTAGATTGTAACCCCAAAGATAAATGCTTGAGGGAATGGATACCCCATTCTCCATGATATGCTTATTTCACATTGCATGTCTATATCAAAACATTTCATGTAACCCATAAATATATATACCTGCTATGTACCCACAAAAATTTAAACAATTAAAAAAAATTAAGTCAAGAAACACTTTCTCCCCTTGCATTAAATTACAAACTCAAATGCCTATAATGGCCTGGAAAGTCAGAAAATGTAGCACTTGTCACTTGAATGACAAAGACCAG
This sequence comes from Pongo pygmaeus, assembly GCF_028885625.2. NCBI lineage: Eukaryota > Metazoa > Chordata > Mammalia > Primates > Hominidae > Pongo > Pongo pygmaeus. The sequence goes on along the minus strand of NC_072384.2, from coordinate 39,207,141 downwards.
GCCAGTCAGAGAAAATAGCAAATAATAGAGCAAAAATGTTCCCAGTAGGAGACAACTGCCTCTCATGGCCAACACTTGGTAATAACATTTGGTAAGAGAGTGCCATATTTTTCAACATTCTGGAGAATTAAGAAATCCAGATTTTTGGTTGTATCTCATGGATTTTAAAGGTTGGCTCAACTTACAAAAATATGCTGGTCTAAAAAAACTTCTGAAATTTACTTTTCAGTTTCTGAGCTAGTCTCAACTTCTTTAGGGCATAGAAGTGAAATTTTTATGGCTTTGTGCGTCATCATTATATTCTAATAAAATTCCTTTTAGGTCCAGATCCATTTGTAAACTCACATTCATATTAAGTCAGCCCTGAATCTGACTTCTTTAACAACAATGAGCACTTACTGTGCATCGAACATGGTTCTTGATGTTATAGATGAGAGTAAAGAAAGATAAGACAGCATCTTTAATTTGTTCTGGGAAGTACAAAACATAATTGTGAGCCATGGATCAAATATCAGCTCTGTTTTATGATTCTAAATTATATAGTAATTTTAACAGTATGGGCAATGACTTTGAGGAACCTTTTTCTCTGTCTCTTTAAAAAGTTGGCTATTCTTTATTGACATATTACCCCTTGGTTAAAACACAAAATAGTCTATAATCACAAGTAACATTTACAAAGAGATTGTTTTGTATTCTAGAAGCAATATATATTTAAATTTAGTAAAGCATTTTAGCTCATGACTCACAGAATAATATAGATCGAAGCATAGACTTTTAAGTAAATGATTTATGTTTCTGTCTCAAATTGCTGTGTGACCTTAGGCAATTCTATGAATTTCTGAGCCATGTTTATCTAAGGTATTCCAAGATGATTATGATCTTTCTTGTCTTATGTATGAGACAATATAGATTAATATTCTTTGTCAAATGTATGAACCTATGAAAATGTTTATTATTGGTCAGATGCAGTGGCTCACACCTGTAATCCCAGTACTTTGGGAGGCCAAGGCAGGTTGATCACTTGAGCCCAGGAGTTCAAGACCAGCCTGGGCAACAGGGCAAAACCCCATCTCTACCAAAAATACAAAAATTAACCGGGTGTGGTGGTGCACCCCTGTGGCCTCAGCTACTTAGGAGGCTGAGGTAGAAGGATCAGTTGAGCCCAGGAGGCTGAGACTGCAGTCAGCTGTAATTATGCCACTGTGCTGCAGCCTGTATGACAGAGTGAGACCCCATCTCAAAGAATACAAATGAATAAATAAATAAAATAAAAATAAAATGCTCATTATTATCTTTATTCAATCATTTAACAAAAAGCTGTAGAAAAAGCAAAAAAAAATTAAGTAGATACACCAATAAATTGTAAAAATATCTCAATCTAGCTGGAGATGCACTTTCAAATATTTCCACGCATTGTTTGATTTTTACATTAATTAACTTGTAATGTCATATGTCATTATTTTGGGCAACTTTCTTTTTTGTCTATTCACAATTCTTAAAATTGCTCCCTGAATATTGACTAAATAATTTTCTGATGCCTTCACATTCTTTAGACTATGTTCTCTAGGTTATCTAATTATATTTTTTGTAAATGAACATTTTTTACTTTGGAGAGAGAAACAAAATCTTTGAGTTGAATACCAAGCATGCTCCTCAGGCTTTTCCCTAGTATCTTTTTGTGACAAAGTTAATCAAATGCTCATTTTACAGCTTTTCTTATTTTTTTGAGATGGAGTTTCACTCTTGTTGCCCAGGCTGGAGTATAGTGGCACGATCTTGGCCCACTGTCACCTCCACCTCCTAGGCCCAAGTGATTCTCCTGCCTCTGCCTCCCAAGTAGCTGGGACCACAGGCGCCCACCACTACACCCAGACAATTTTTGAATTTTTTAGTAGGGATGTGGTTTCACCATGTTGACCAGGCTGGTCTCGAACTGCTGACCTCAGGTGATTATCCCACCTTGGCCTCCTAAAGTGCTGGGATGATTACAGGAGTGAGCCACTGCGCCCGGCTTATGCATCTTTATAGCACCATTTTAAAAAACTTTGTGCAGTATATAAGTTCAAATGTATAAAACATGTTTCTAAAAGTGACAGTGTACACAAAAAGTGCTACAGTTCATTTAAATTCAGCAAGATGTCAATTCAATATGAATAACAATTCACACGTCATTGGAGACAATGCTACTCATTCCTTACGGAGTTTAATAAGGTTTTTCTCTTGGCCCTGAAATCACTAGCATCCATCTCATGTTTACAGCTTAAAAAAAATATATTTAGAATTAAATAAAGTTGCTTAGGAGTATTTTTCTTCCACCAAAAAGTAAAACAGAATAGAATTGTGCATGACAAGTGTTAGTTTAACAGGAATTAAAATTGATATGTGATGAATCACTATAGAATAGAACCTTCAATAGAAAGCAGTGAAGGATTTACTATCAGCTCTTGGCTTTGTACATATAATTAGAGGAGGTATCCACCTAAGGAGTGGATCTGGTAGTTGTCAGCGTCAGTAGTTACATGACACAAACATATCTAGAGATGATGGATTGTGATTGCATTTTTCACTTTTAATTCAGTTATTTTGGCATGAGTTAGAAAGAAATGAGAAATATTTCGAAAATACATTGAGTTCTTCAGGCTAGAATTTCCTGGGTGAATCAAATCAATATTAGCAAGTCATTCAACCTAAATGGCTCTCTATTAAGTGAATAGAAATTACTAGGTGAAATCCTAAGGTAGGTTTAGCTACTCCTGTCTGAAAAAAACAGCGTAGCATGATTGAAAGAGAATAGCCTTTAGAATCACACACCCCTGGTTTGGGTTCCCAAAGCTGATATTTATCTGCTATGAAACGGTGGATAAATAATCCCTCTGATTCTTAATTTCTTCAGTTCTAAAAGTGGAACAAATGCATACCTCAATAGGCTGTTTAGGATTTAAAAATTGCATTTGAAAAAAAGGCATTATTTTAACAGTACTAGCTATATGGTAGTTGCTGTTACTATTATTACTATTACTGTCCCCAAATGGAGTCCATAATTGGAACTAATTATTCATCTCCTTCTAAGATACCATCAGTGCTGTTCTCAATATGTTCTGTATCCCAGTTTATCACAGTTACCTCAAGAAGCTCAGGATTTCTCTGGTCATTCTTTATCTGTCATGATCTTACTTTTTATGGTTCTGTTGGTACATCTCTCTAATTGACTCAAATTGCCACTCAGTTGGATCCTTGCAGAAAATGCCCCTTGTGCATTTGGGAACCCATGACCTATCAAGCAAAAAATTCCCCATATCCTCAGTGTAATAAATGTTTGATTTTATTTTTCCCATTTGACTGCTGAAAACCTTCAGGTTTCATACTTCCGCCTTTGTCTTTTGTACCACATCTAACAAGACAATACAAAAACTCAGACACTCCTTTCCTTGGCAGAAACATGGACATCTGAACCACACAAAATCCAGCCCAATATAGCACTTATCCCAGCCCCAACCCCTACCCACAATGTAAGCTAAAGCTACTCACCTTTCCTTCACTAAAGTTGTACAGATCTTGGATCTTCGTGACTATTCTGCCCTCTACAGAAAGTCTCATTATACAAGCAATGAACTTTTTCAATCAAGGAGAAGAGACTCATCTCTAATTCATTCTATGAAGCCAGCATTACACTGATACCAAAACATGGCAAGGATACAACAAAAAAAAAGAAAAGAAAACTACAGGCCAATATCCCTGATGAACATAGACACAAAAATCCTTACCAAAATACTAGCAGACCAAATCCAACAGCATATTAAAAAGTTAATTCACCATCATCAGGTAGGCTTTATTCCTGGAATACAAGTTTGGTTAAACACATGCAAATCAATAAATGTGATTCACAACATAAACAAAATTAAAATAAAAACTCATTTGATTATCTCAATGGATGTGGGAAAAGCTTTCAATAAAATTCAACAACTCTTTATGATAAAAATTCTCAAGAAACAAGACATTGAAGGAATATACCTCAATATAAAAAAAAAGCCATCTATAACAAACCTACAGCCAACATCATACTGAACAGGCAAAAGCTGAAATATTCCCCTTGAGAATTCGAATGAGACAAGGAAGCCCATTAACACCAGTCCTACTGAATATAGTACAGGAAATGCCAGAGCAATAAGGCAAGAGAAAAAAATGAAAGGCATGCAAATAGGAAAAGAGGAAATAAAACTATCTCTCTTTACTGGCAATATAATTGTATACCTAGAAACCCTAAAGGCTTCACCTAAGGCTCCTAGAACTAACAAATGGCTTCAGTAATGTTTCCAAATACAAAATCAATGTACAGAAGTGCGTAGCATTTCTATACACCAATAGTGTTCAAGCTGAGAGCCAAACAAAGAATGCAATCCCATTTACAATAGCCATACAAACAAAAATAAAATATCTACTGTATTAGTTCATTTTCACACTGCTTATAGTGTGAAAGAACTACCTGACCTGGGTAATTTATAAAGAAAAGAAGTTTAATTGACTTCCAGTTCCACATGGCTACGGAAGCCTCAGGAAACTTATGGTCATGATGGAAGGTAAAGAAGCAGCAAGATACACCTTACACTGCATCAGGAGAGAGAGAGGAGGGAAGTGCCACACTTTAAAACCAACAGATCTCATGAGAACTCACTCACTATCATGAGAACAGCATAGGGGAAACCACACCCATGATCCCATCACCTCCCACCACATCCCTCCCTCAACATATGGGGGCATTACAATTCAAAATGAGATTTGAGTGGAGACAGGGCCAAACCATGTCACTGAGAAATACATCTAACCAAGGACATGAAAGATCTCTACAAGGATAACTACAAAACACTGATAAAATAATCATAAATGATTAATCATAAAAATAGATCATAGATGACACAAACATGAGAAAACATTCCATGTTCATGGATTAGAAGAATCAATATCATTAAAATGGTCATACTGCTCGTAGCACTCTACAGATTCAACACTATTTCTATCAAGCTACCAACATCATTTTACACAGAGCTAGAAAAATCTAGTCTAAAATTCACATGGAACTAAAAAGGAGCCTAAATAGCCAAAACAAACCTAAGCAAAAAGAGTAAAGCCAGAGGCATTACATTACCCAACTTCAAATTACACTACTATAAGACTACAATAACCAAAACAGACACATAGACCAATAGAACAGAATAAATAACCCAGAAGTAAATCCACATGCAAATAGCCATCAGATCTTCAACAAAGTCAACAAAAATAAGCAATGAAGAAATGACTCCCTATTCAGTAAAGGGTCCTGGGAAAGCTGGCTAGCCATATGCAGAAGAGTGAAACTGGACCCCCTACCTTTCACCAAATGCAAAAATTAACTGAAGATTAATTAGTGATTTAAAATTAAGACCTCAAACAATAAGAATCATAGAAGAAAACCCAGGAAATACCATTCTGCACATTGGCCTTGGGAATTTATGACTAAGTCCTCAAAAGCAAATGCAACAAAAACAAACATTGAGAAGTAGAACCTAATTAAACTAAAGAGCTTCTGCACAGCAAAAGAAACTCAAAGGAATAAACAGATAATCTACACAATGACAGTAAACATTTGCAAACTATGCATCATAAATTTAAATAATTGAACAAGCAAAAAACAACCCCACTAAAACATGGGCAAAATACATGTACAGGCACTTCTTCAAAATAAGACATATAAGTGGCCAAACATATTAAAAATGTTTCACATCAATAATTGTCAGAAACATGCAAATCAAAACCATGAGATACCATCTCACACCAGTCAGATTGGCTATTATTAGAAAGTCAAAAAGCAACCAGGCATGGACAGAGAACATAGATGCACCAGTGAGAATTCCTGAGGGGAATTCCCCTGAGCAGAGGGTTCTTGGTCAGGATGAAGCCTTCAGTCCATGAGTGTGAGTAAAGACCCTCAGGATCAAAGATGCTGGGGACAGGATATCTAAGAAGATTAGAGAAAAGTGTGCCAGGGCTCACACAGCACTAGAAAATGTGCAAGGCCTGTACACTGCGAACTGGAAAATGTTGCTGGAGAAAAGTAAAGAAGACCTAAATAAACAAAGTATGTACCACTGTCATAGGTCAGAAGATGATATTAGTAAATGTCAGTTCTCCCAAAATTGATCTAGAGATTCAAAACACTCACAACAAAATCCAGCAGACTTTTTTTGTAGAAATTTTTAAAAAGGATTTAAAAATTCATCTGCAAATTTGAAGAAAGTAGAATAGCTGAAATAATTTTTTAAAAGAAAAAAGTTTGAGAACACTGCTTGATTTGAAAACATTAAAAATCTGTACTAATTGAGAGTGTGATGTTCTCCTGAAAATAAACAAATAGATCAATAAAACAGAATGAAGAATATAGAATTAGATCCACTGCTCCATGGACACCTGATTTTTTTTTACAAAGTTTCCAAGGAAATTGAGTGGAGAAATAATATTTTTTAATGGTGCTGGAGCAATTGGATATCTTCATGAGAATGATAAAACTTGGATACATAGTTCATACCATTATAAAAATTAACTCTAATGAATTGCAGACCTAAATATAAGACTAAATCAATGTAACTTATTAAAAAGACTATGAAAGAAAACATTGTGACCTTTAGCTAGACTGAGGTTTTCAGATACAGCACCCACCCAAAACACAATCTATTAAAAAACATTATTAAACTTCATCAAAATTCAAAAATTTTTATCTGTGAAACTATTAAGAAATTAAAGAGACAAATCACAAACTAGGAGAAAATATTTCCAAATTATATATAAGACAAAGAAATTATATCTAGAATATATAAAGAACTCTCCAAACTCAATGCTAAAACAAAGAAACCGATTTCTTTTTAAATGAGCAAAAGGTTTCAACTGCTATTTCAGCAGAGAAGTTATATAGGTAGTAAATAAGTACATGAAAAGATATTCAGTATCATTAGTCATTAGGGAAATGCAAATTAAAGTGAGCTACCATTAGACTGTTATTAGAATGACTAAATTAAAAAGATTGGCCCCATTAGGCCAGGCGTGATGCTTCACGTCTGTAATCCCAGCACTTCGGGAGGCCAAGGCAGGCATATCACAAGGTCAGGAGATTGAGACCATCCTGGCTAACACGGTGAAACCCCTTCTCTACTAAAAATACAAAAAATTAGCCAAGCGTGGTGGCACATGCCTGCAGTGCCAGCTACTCGGGAGGCTGAGGCAGGAGAATTGCTTGAACCTGGGAGGCGGAGGTTGCAGTGAGCCGAGATTGCACCACTGCGCTCTAGCCAACAGAGAGAGACTCGTCAAAAAAAAAAAAAAAAAAAAAAAAAAAAAAAAAAAGATTGGCCCCATTAAGTGTTGGCTAGGTTGTGAAGGACTAGAACTCTCTTACACTGTCTATGAGAATATCTAATGGTACAAGCACTCTTAAAAACAGGTAGGCAGTTTCTTAAACCGTTATGCATATATTAACTACATAGTTTAGTAATTCCATTCATAGGCAGGCATTTACCAAAAAGAAATAAAAGAATATATCCATACAAAGACTTTTAACTGAATGTTTACAACAGCTTTATTTGTAATAGCCTAATGATGGAAATGGCCCAAATATTGATCATCAGATACCTAGATATCAGGAGTATGGCATATCTATAAAATGGAATGCTATTCATCAATTAAGAAGGAAATGATAATAAACAACTACTGATGCAGGCTGCAACATGTATGAGTCTCAAAATAGTTTCTTAATTCTATTTATTTAAAATTCTAGAAATTGGCTGTGTGTGGTGGCCCATGCCTGTAATTCCAACACTTTGGGAGTAAATACATTTTTAAAAATCCTATGCACTCATAGCCCTTCCAATTCTTGCCCTATTTTTCTGCTTCCCTTTCTACAAAAAAATGTTTAGGGATTCACTTTCTGTTTGGACGTCCTAACTTCTCACACACAGCTTCACTCCCAGAAACCCTTTTTTTTTATTGTAGTGGTCATATGAGTTCACTATGTATTAATTACAATTGCATGCAGAAAATGTGGAATCAACCTAAATGCCCATCAATGAATAAAGAAAATGTGGTACATATATACCATGAAATACTATGCACCCATAAAAAAGAGAAAAAAATCATGTACTTTGCAGGAATATGGATGGAGCTAGAGGCCTATCCTTAGCAAACTAATGCAGGAACAGAAAACCAAATATCACATGTTCTTACTTGTAAGTGGAAGCTAAGTGATGAGAATACATGAACACAAAAAGGGGCACAACAGACACTGGGGCCAACTTGAGGGTGGAAAGTGGGAGAAGGGAGAGGATAAGAAAACATAACTATTGGGTATTAGGCTTAGTATCTGGCTGATGAAATAATCTATACAACAAACCCTTGTGACATGAGTTTGCCTACATAACAAACCTGCACATGTACCCATGAACCTAAAATAAAGTTAAAACAAAACAAAAGTAGAAATCAAAAAAATGCATGGAAACGTACACACTATTCTGCATAATTTCAGTACCTGGGGATAACTGCATTTAACACTTTGAAGTACCTCCTTCTACATATTTTTCTGTGCTTCATATGTAATTTTTCAAAATAAAACCCCTTCTCCTTTAACATAATCCATTCTGGATTTATTTTTCCCATCACCTCTTTGATATCGCTCTCCTCCAAGTTATCAGTGCTCTCCATATTGTCGAATCTAATGGTGAATTTTCAGTTCTTAGCTTACTCACACTTTTAGAATCATTTGACACAAATGCTTACCCTTTTCTTGAAGTATGTCCTACATTTAGTTTTCCAGGACACCACATACTGCTTGTTTTTCCCCCTCACTCAACATTCTCACTTCTTCAAGTGTTGCCCTTCCAGGGTTCAGTCATCATTGAACTTCTTCATTTTCTCCATTTATACTCAAGATAATTATGTCCTATCCTATGGCATTAATATCATCGGTGTCACAATGATTAGCCTATTACTATCTCCAGCACTGACCTTTCCTCTGACCTCTTGATTTGAGAAACCAATTGTTTACTCTTTTTGGATATGTAGTAGAAATCTCAACCTTAACATACTCCAAGACCATCTCTGGGCCCACATGCTCCCATGGGACTTCTCCCAGTCAACCCATCTCATGTAATGGCACCAACAATCACTCAGTTGCTCAGTTCGCCATGTTGACATTATCCTGACTGCCTGTAATAGCTATATCCAATCCACCGACAAATCTACTCTACATTTCAAAGATAACATATTTTCAAAATACCTCCCTCCTCTGCTGTCACCTATTTCAAGCCATCTACGTTTGACTTGGACTTCTGCAATAGCTTCCTAAAAAGTTTACTGCAGGAGGCAGAATGAGGGAATGAGGGTCTCCAAAGATAACAATGTCCTAATCCCTGGAATATGTACGTGTTACCTTATGTGGCAAAATCATATTTTGCAGATGTGATTATATTAAGGATCTTGAGATGGTGAGAGTATTCTGGATTATCCAAAAAGAACCCAAGTGTAACCACAAGAGGAATGGAAGGAGCTCAAAGGAAGAAATAGGGGCTTTGACAACAGAAGCAAGAGTTTGGATTGATGTGAGCAGAAAGGTTTCAAGCCAAGGAATGCAGGCGGCCTTAGGAAGATAGAAAAAGCAAGGACAAGGATTCTCCCCTGTATCTTACAGAAGAGACTGGTCCTGTGGCCACTTTGACACTAGCCTGATGAAACAGATTTTGATCTTCTGGCCTCTAAAACTGTGAGGGAATAATTCTTTTGTTATTTTAAGTCACAAAGTTTTGGCAATTTTTACAGGAACAATAGGAAACATTTACTTGCCTTCTTCACTCTTACATCTTTGTAATTTATTGGTGTTAAGGTATACAATGTTTCTTTAAAAATGCAGATGAAGTCTTCATTTCCCAACTCAAAATGCTTCAGTGACTTCCCATTTCAGAAAAAAATCCAAAGCCCATACCATATCCTATAAGGCCTCAAATGGTGCTGTGCTGACCACCTATCTTCTGTTAATTTATTCTCTTTCTGGCCACGACAGTCATTCCAGCCTCCAGGCTATGCCTCGGACACAACAAGCATGTTCCTGCCTCGGTAATTTTCTCCTCCTTTCATTCACATCCCAGCTCAAATCTCTCATCCTTAGAGGACACTTTCCTGTCCACTGCCTTGTCCACTGCATGCAAACAGTATCCTTTGTCATTCTGTAGCCCTCACCCTGTTTTCCTGTGTCATTTCCTTTCCTATTTTTAGCTTTAGTTGATATGACATCACCTATTAATTGATTTTATATCTTTTTCCTCTAGAATATAAACTCCAAGGTCAGGTCAGGAGCTTACTTTTTTAACTGCTCTATCTCCAGCACTTTGAATAATTCTACCTTATAATAGGCAATCAACAAATGTTTACTGCATGAATTACTTCCAATATCAATAGTAACAATATTACAATCTGCATTTTTATTTACCTAACAAGCCCTCTTATAGCTATGATGTTCTGGAAACTGTTTATATGCCTTACAAATTGTTACAAGTTTAATCCTAATATTAACCCTATAAGGTAGGTACTATCATTAACTAAAATTTATAGATGACAGAACTGAGGGACAGAAAGGTTAAACGATTTGCCCAGTCACAGAGCTTGTATGTGTTCCACCTCTACAGTCCACATTCTTAGCCAAAAATGCTATGTTGCCTCTCTAATAGCTGTGTCAAGGAAATATATGTTGTTCTAGTAAAGCTTATTATTTTTTCTAAATGTAATGCATTTTTTTTTTTTTTTTTTGAGGCAGAGTCTCACCCTGTTGCCCAAGCTAGAGTGCAATGGTGCGATCTCAGCTCACTGCAACCTGTGTCTCCCAGGATTGACAATTCTGCCTCAGCCTTCCAAGTAGCTGGGATTTCAGGTACCTGCCACCACGCCCGGCTAATATTTTGTGTTTTTAGTAGAGATGAGGTTTCACCATATTGTTCAAGCTGGTCTCGAACTCCTGACCTTAGGTGATCCACCCACCTTGGCCTCCCAAAGTGGTGGTGTTACAACACGTGAGCCATTGGGCCCAGCCTCAATTTTTAAAAACTTTTTGCACTTTTGGGTAATTATAGATTTACAGAAAGTTGTGAAGATAATGCCAAGTGGTCCTATGCACTCTATACCCAGTTTTCTCCAATGGTTACCTCATCTTATGTAATTATAATGCAATATCAAATCTGGGAAACTGACATGGGTACAATATGTATATAAAGTTTTAGGTTATTTTATTACCTGTAGATTTCTGTAACCACCAAACCAATTAAGTACCATAGAGCCTAAAGTATAATAATAATAATAATAATAATAATAATAAAAAAAAAAAAAAAAAAAAGAAATCAAATTAACCTATCACTACAAAGATCTTTTGTGCCCTTTACAATACCTACCCCTTTCTCAGCATCCCTAGACCCTGGCAACTGCTAATCTGTTTTCCATCCCTATGATTTTGTCATTTCAATAACGTTCTATAAATGGAATCATGTATTATGTGACCTTTTGTGATTAGCTTTTTTCATTTACCCTAATGATCTTGAGACCCATCCAAGCTGTTATGTGTATCAATGGTTTATTCCCTTTTATTACTGAGTTGTATTCTATATTTCAAATATAATTTATGATAATCTTTTTACCAATATAAAATAATAAAAGTCTAAGAGGACAACACATAATTAATACATGTTTTAAAAGGCATAATAGATTTTGTTAGAGAAAATCTATTATTATAAAATAGTTAAAATTAATAAAATTTTATAGGCATTATGGAGACATGCTAATTTCAAAATATGACAAGTAACACATTTTAGAAAATGTAATATTAATTTCAAATAAACTAAGTAATATAATGTTCAGTAATGCATACATTTATAAAAATAAAGTCATTATTTGGCACCTGTCATGACAGTATAAATTTGTAAAATTATTCTTTTCAAAGACCCCTGGGTGGTGGCTGGAATGAGCATGTAAACACCATCCCAGATGAACTTAGGCATGTTCTGTAGCCGAATGTAGACAAGCATCTTTTGCATATGACAGGTAATTTCTGTCCAAATTACTTTTTGTTGCTTTTGAAAGCCTAGGCAGTGTAGGCAAGGCTGGGAACAGTAGGGTTCTGGGAGTGCACGTGGAAGGGAGAGTTGGTGTGCTTGGAATAGTTCAGAATGGTTTGTTTCTTGGCTAGTCTGTGCATCTGGGTCAGTCCTTATATCAGAAAGGCCAGGGTTGGGTTCGGTCTCTCCAGTATGAGAAAAAAAAAAAATCTGAAAGTTTTATGTTCAACTTTAATATATCTGCAATGGGATAGTATGTCTAGGCCATGAGTTATCAATTATATGATGATACCATAGATTTGGATAAATACTCCCTTCTCCTTCCCAGAGGCTGGCTTGATAGTGGCCACATCCAGGAAAGGGATAGGTTCATAGCTTGCCATTGTTTAACCTCAGGCTTCTACAGTCCCAGTTCTGTCCATTCAGAGTGGCCTTAAAAGCTTTCAAGAGACCCTCAGCCTTTTCTCCCCATAGATGCCAAAGCTGTGAAATTGGAAAGTACCTACCACTGGAGAACTAGCAGATACGATTCCTTAGCAAGTCTGAGTCTTAGTTTCCTGATTTGTAAAAAGAGGGTAAATATTTTACCTACCACATGGAATTGATGTCAACATTATGTAATCTCAGACCTGTGAAATGTTTAATAGATTGCTTTGCTTTGTAAAAGCATGCAAGGCAGTGTTACTGATATATTCTATATATTCTAAATATAGAATCCTTAATTATGTATAAGATTCAGCTGGGTATATTTTTTATGTGCATTTCATTTGCATAAGGATCACATAAAATCCATGTCAAAAGGAACCCTGGAGAATCAGAAGGAAAACCATACCCAGCTCAACTTTAGAGAATACATACCAATTTTTTTATGTAGAAATTATTATGATTATCATTAATTATGGCATAATATTTTAAGATACGGTAATTTTTTATGAAGTTCTAGATCTCACTGAGATTCTTAGTAGCACTCTGGATTAAAATTCATTTTAACCTATAAACTGGACCTGACATGATTCTTTAGATATAAATTATAAAACTTAATAGTCCATTTTTCTTAACTAATATTACACATCAGTTTTATATACATGTATACTACCTAAAAGATAAAATTGTGATTTTATTAAGTTGAACAAATAACTGATAGACAGTTCAAGATGGCTTACAAGCACATATATTTGTCTTCCCTTTCTTCTTAGACCTCTCATATGAAGCAATGACATGAAAAGAAAATTAAAAAAAAAATAAGCCCGTAACAGCAGAAAAAATAATGAGAGATCCATGAGTATACAAGATATGTCAACACTCAAAAAGGCAGAAAGTTTATAAAAGGTTAATGATATATTTAAATAAAAAACCAATAAAATTAATAATATTTGGCAGCCAGAATAATGCAAGGTGGGCTACAAACTTCAGAAAAATTTTGGTGTTGGTGTCCACAGTGCTGGATGATGGGGTGAGAAAGAGGCTGAACAAAGGGAAGTGCATTGGAAAGCTGCTCATGGAACCAGACGCTCTCTAGGGCTTTCCTCCTCCACCTCTCACCATCCCTCCCTATACCCTGGGTAATTCTCTAAGACCTACCATAGCCTGGTGTTTTCTTCTATTCAAAAGTCAGAACACAATACATTAAGCATATTTAACTGACTGTGGAGAACTGGGACTCCAACTGATAGCATGGACATCAAAGAGCAAAACTCCCTTTATTGTAGAATTTTGGGGGTAAGAGGTGTAATAGCTCTCTAACTGCTAAACTTGAGGTGGTTATTGAGAGCAGCAGGAAGCAGCGAAATGCCTAGGCAGATGGGGCAAGTCCCCAGTGAAATCTCACCTCCAAGCTGAAGACAGTTTAAAGCCTGAAAGCCGAGCTACAAGTTAAATCCGCCGATCAGATTGAGAACTTGTCTTCCTATTTGGCACACTTTCCCCTGATTGGTCCCCACCCTTCACCTATTATACATATACCTATCCTTTCCTAATTGTTTTTTTTACACTGCTGTGCGCAACTTTGGGTGGTGTCTTCGCTTTAACCGTTTCTGCATGCTCACAAACCAATCAGCATGCGCTCCTCATTCTGAGTCCATAAAAGCCTCTGGATCCAGCCACATGGGGGACTTTCCCACCTTTGGGTAGGGGGCCACCACTGCATCCCCTCTGTGCTGAAAACTGTTTCATCGCTCAATAAAACTCTTCTCTGCCCTCCTCACCCTTCAGTGTCCAGGGTACCCTTGTTCTTCCCCAGGCACGCTGCAAGAGCTTGGGAACCGCTGAACATGGGTGCAAGCTATAACACAGGTGAGCTGAGGCATGCCAACATGGCTAAGCAGGGCCTGGGGAGGGCGTTGCCAGCCGGAAGTCCCCAGCTTGAAATGTGAGGGAGAAGAAAAACCCTACATCATTATCAAACTCTGTACATAAATATGGATTTTCCACCATATTTAACAAGAGGATATTTAACAAGAGGACAGATCCTGGAATTCCATTATTAGTGTTGGCGGTGGGGGAATTTTCAAATTATTAACACTATTCTCATTCTTATATATAAGCGGTTAGCAAAGAATCACCAGCAACATGGATGACCAAAACCTGTATAAACCAATCAAAGAAAGAAAACAATTGACTTGGGAGGAAAAAATATATTTTATAGTCAGTAGAAGACAACTAAAAAAGAGGAAGGAAGAATGCTATGAAAAGCAACAATAAACAAATCCAAAAGCTAGTTCTCGCAAATACTTATAAAATAGACAAATCTCCAAGAATTTTGATAAGTAGAAAAAATGTAAATATGCCCATGATCTGGAAATGAAACAGTATATCTCATAAAAACTAGCGAAGAAAAAGAGTAAGGATATTTGAAGTTGTGGGAGAGGAAAAGGTATTTTTTCTTCTCCCCTTCCAAGTTCTCAACTAGAACTCTTATAACAAAAGGTAGACTAACAAGAGAAAAACACAAGATTATTAACACATGTATTTTATACGTACATGGGAGAAAACTCAGGGATGAATAACTCTCATGGAGGCAGCTTAGAACTCTGGCTTACATAGCATCTCCAACAAAGAAGGATACATTTTTAGAGAAGTCACAGGACAGAGGAAAAAGACCTTGAGCATCTAGGGGCTGCAAATTCTGAAAAGGTAAGTTCATGGGAAACTAGTGGTAGATAAAGGCTAGTGAGTTAAGTTTGTTATGTAGATGCCTCAGGTGTGGGCTCCAGGCTGATAAAAGTCTAAAGTTGTCTCCTGGTGATTAACTTTTGTCCTTTCTGCTAGAGGAACAAGGAAGAACACCTTTGTAAATGTGTGTCCTGCCTTTAGACGAATAGTGGGAAGGAAGAGAACATTTCTTATATCTGCTTCATCTCAATTGCCTTCAAGTCAAAATAAACCTTATGCTGGTCGGGCGTGGTGGCTCACGCCTGTAATCCCAGCACTTTCGGAGGCTGAGGCAGGCAAATCACAAGGTCAGGAGTTCAAGACCAGCCTGGCCAACAGGGTGAAACCCTGTCTCTACTAAAAATACAAAAAATTAGCTGGGCATGGTGGCGGTTGCCTGTAATCCCAGCTGCTAGGGAGGCTGAGGCAAGAGAATCGCTTGAATCTGGGAGGCAGAGGTTGCAGTGAGCTGAGATTGTGCCATGGCACTCTAGCCCAGGCAACAGTGCGAGACTCCATCTCAAATAATAATAATAATAATAATAATAATACTTATGCCAAAGTGGCATATTTTGGGCTGGCATATTCTGCCACCCTTTAGAGAGAAATATAAGGAAGTTAATATTTTCATCTCACATAGTAGGAAGCAAAGTGAAAATATTAAAAATTAATAGAACAGAGGTAGAGTTTGATTATATAAGATCTTATGTAAAAAATGAGAAAGAGTGAGGAGTAAAGAGGGGGTGAGAGATAAGCGGGAGTTTTTTAATCTAAATTGGGAAATAGCAGTTTAAGCTTTCAGTTTAAAACTATTGCAATAACCATCAAACATGAAAACAGAACAGTGGGGTTGGGGCTGGTGGAAAGAGTATTATGAGAAATCAAGAATTTGCATTATAAGTCCTCTTCTATTTTTTTAACTCTGTGCATATAAGTATTTTAAAAACTAAAGATAAGAATCCTATCTAACCAGGTAGATTTAAAACAGTAGAAATAAGTCATACTGGTTACATTTAACAAGGTTTGCCAGAGTGCTTTCTAATTTGACATTTATCTGCCTGAATTTGTCATTAAAGAGAGAGAAAATAATCACATTCATAAACTGTGTAGCCATAGCTCAAAGCTATGTCTTTATCATACATGTGTAGTTTAATGAATATTTCCTGGTGTTTAGATGATACTTTTTGTTGCATTTCATTTAAAAGATGTTATTAAAAAATATTTGTTTACTGTAGAGATTCAAACAAAAAAAGAACAATAAAAGTCACTTTTAATCTAATGTCTTCTCCTTTTAAGCCACTATTTTTCCTTAATGTACATTTATTTTCCTGAGAAAAAATTCTCAGGAGGGAATTTGACATTTTATAATACTCTGTGCATAAGCTCATATACTCTTTTAAATAATATTTATAACAGACATATAAATTATTTTAGTTTCAGATTTTCAGCTGTTGAAGCATTTAGCCATTTTCTTTGCAATTTCAAAAGAGAGATATTATTAGGCTGGCGCAAAAGTAATTGTCGTTTTTGCCATTACTTTCAATGGTAAGAACCACAATTACTTTTGCACCATTCTAATAACTACAGTAGTAGTTACCTAGAAGACCTAATAAGAAAAGGCAGCAAAAAAAAGTTATAAGTATGTGCAAATAATTTCTATTTCGGTCATATATACCTTTACTTGTCTATTTGAAAGTATTATTTTCTTTGTATCTTGAATATACAAAATACAGATTATGTAAATAAATACAAATTTTGTCTAATTTGTGAGAATTCTGCTGTTAGTTCATATGCCAATTTGAAAGACCTGTGAACAGTAATGTATATGTAATGCAAATAAAAACAAAGCAATTATCATTATTATGATATAATTTTGTTAAATTTCAATGTTGATTGAGTTGGTTTTACAGTAGACCTCTTCATTTGTCATCATAACCTATTTGTGACTGATTTGTACATTTGACTACATTACTTGATTTCCAAATCATCTGGATTTTTCTAATCCATGAAATTTTATAAATCACCGATTATAAAACAAGCACAGTGCTGACTGCTAAAGATACAAATGTACATAAACATGGCATTTTTTCTCAATGAAAAAATTCCATAAATACAAATTAGTGCAGAAGAAGCAGTAAATTAAAGTTCATATAGGTTCATATAGGCATCATGTAAGAGATGGAATCCAGAATTAAAAGTATGATTAGGAGGGCATTCTAAGAAGACAGAAGGATAAGCAAAACAAGGGGGTGAAAAGGCAGATGTGACTTCGTTTAATAATTGAATGTTTTCTTAGGCCTGTGCCTCTCAGGCTTTTATGGGAATGTGAATCATGTGGGCATCTGGTTAAGCTGCATGTTTGAGTCAGCCAGTCTGGGGTGTGATCTGAGATTCTGGATATTGAAGAAGCTCCAAGGTGATGACTCTCCTGCTGGTCCAAGTACCACATTTAGCTTAGGCAAGGCTGATTCCGTAGAGATGCAAAACAAATGTTTTGATTTTTGAGTATATTTATTGACACAATGGAGAACAGTGATGTGTAGGAAAATGATTCATGGAAAAGCTGTTCTTCCTTCTGCACTCTTTACTTCACGGTATTTGTACTTATCTTCCCTAATTAACTTCCAGGGAATCAGGTCCCACTGAAGTCATAAATCCTGCTTATTTACTGATGTTTGACTTTGTCTTACCCTTCACTTTTCTGAAAGTGATTCTTACCAGTCTCTAGGAAGTTATGGCTTATTTACATGATAAACACTTGTTTATTTTATCTATACTTTGTAAAATAGGCATTACTTTCTTCCTCAGCTAGTTTCAATGCCAATGTTAGTTTACTTTTGTAAGATACTTCATATTGATAATTAATATAGCTATTACTCTTGCTATGGGTATTTCCAACCACTGTGTAATATTCCCAACCAGCCTGTGTATATAGCTCATAATCCAGAACTGAAAATATGTGATTCAATATAGACGGCCACTTAGTCACATGTTAACAATCTTTGCTGGTGGGCGTTTCTCAGTAAGGGTATCTACCCATTGACTGTACCTGTTATGTCTTTATGCATAAGAAAATGATTAGTAAGTACATTAAGAATATTTAAAATGGAGCTTTCAGTCTCTCTATTTACAGATTTTTATTCAATACGTCTGGTGTTCGACTAAAGAAACTATTTTAATTAGCACCTGGATGAATCAGACTTCTTGTGAATCTACTCAGGAGTTGCTTTTTCCTTGCAATACCAGGTCATCGGCACAATTGATGAACATGAGTGGAGGCATCTGACAACTCCTCTGCAGGTGGTGATTCTTGAAAATGAGATGTTACTAATTTGAACCAATTGGACAGACTATAATTGAGATTCTATTAGTGATCTGCCCACCAACTGAATGAGCTATTTTGTTATTAACGAAGAAAGGAAGAAATTGACCTTCAAATTGGGTTCATTTTGGACTGTAAGGTAGAATGTCATTCAACTAAATGCTCATTATTCCTGATCTTTAGATGAAAGATAACTTTCCCAAAAAGATATGAAAAAAATGTTATGCTAATTTCATATGTTGAGCAATGGGTAATGCTAATATGTCAAAATGTCTCTGCAATAGGAAAGTAACTAATGTGTACACTAGAAATATTGCAAATAAAAGATGATTGCTATTGGGAATTTGCATGAACCTGAATCTTAAATAGCTCTTCCTGTGCTAAAGCTGCTCTTTAAAAGAAGAAATTTGAGAACAGAGGACAGGGCCTCCATGAGGTATTATACTAAATTAAACTAATTAATCATTAATTTTAGAAACATGAATCCAAGTTAAATCTCTTATTAGAGCAGTATTGAACACAGCATCTTTACGTGACCAATTCTTCTCTAAAGGGCCATACCCCAACTTTAAAATTATAATTTATAATTTGAAAACATGCAAATCTAGAAATGACTTTTTCCATTTATTATTTTTAGTCATAAATTTCAAGTTTTGAAATCATGTTAATCTTTTATAAGTGAGAAATAAATTAATGTTCTTATTCTAAGTAGAGTGGAAAATTGGATGAATGATATAAGATTTAAGTGACAGGTCGGGCACCGTGGCTCCTGCCTGTAATCCCAGCACTTTGGGAGGCTGAGGCGGGCAGATCACAAGGTCAAGAGATTGAGACCATCCTGGCCAACATGGTGAAACCCCGTCTCTATTAAAAATACAAAAATTAGCTAAGCATGGTCGTGCACGCCTGTAGTCCCAGCTACTCAGGAGGCTGAGGCAGGAGAATTGCTTTAACCCAGGAGGTGGAGGTTGCAATGAGCCAAGGTTGTGCCATTGCACTCTAGCCTGGTGACAGAATGAGACTCTGTCTAAAAAAAAAAAAAAAATTTAAGTGACAAGTAACATTTCCCTCCCTCCAAAAAACATAGAGCAATGGTTTTCTTGTGTAGATTCCTGCAGATCAATACAGTATACAAATCCCAACATGATTGTGAAACGTATTTTATATTCTAGTTGGTTAATGGATAAGAAAGTTAATGATGGGGTTTTTATTCATTCCTTTATTTTCAGGATTTTTGAAATAAATCATTTAAAAAATAAAAATAGTTTCCATGGAGAATATGACATAAAGAATATACAGAGGAACTTCTTTTAAATGTTAGAAATGTTTAATGTCTATAAAAATCAAAGTTTCCCCTTTGAATTTAAATATAATTATCAGCGAGGCACAGTGGCTGACACCTCTAAGCCCAGCAATTTGAGAGACTGAGGTGGGTAGAACACTTGAGGCCAGGAGTTTGAGACCAGCCTTACCAACATGGCAAAAACCCATCTCTACTAAAAAAATAGAAAAATTATCCAGGTGTGGTGGTGTGTACCTGTAGTCCCAGCTACTTGGGAGACTGAGGCAGGAGAATTGCTTGAACCCTGCAGGGCAGAGGTTGCAGTGACCTCAGATCATGCCACTGCACTCCAGCCTGGGCAGCAAAGCAAGATTCTGTCTCAAAATTAATTAATCAATTAAATATAATTATCAAAGTACTTCATTCAGTAGACCTGAGAAAATTACTGCCACTCTGGGATAATGGGACTTTGCAGAAAAGTGATGACCAGAGAAAAGAGAATTGCTCAGTGAGTTTAAAGGGTACCAAGTCAGAAATACAGGACAGTAAAATAATTAGAAATAAAAATAGTGATACTAATAACTATATGCATTGTCATTGCAGAGGCTTGTAGATGGTAGAATACTTAGTGGAATCTATGGAGTGAACTATTCCCCATAATAATACTTTATTTAATTTCCAAACAACCCCATTATCTCCATTTTGCAGATAAGAAAACTAGAGGCCAGAGATTATATAACTTTCTCTATTTAACTGCTAGTCTGTAATAGAACCAGGTGTTGACTACATATCAATCTGACATGAAAAGTTTACACACACAATCACTACAAGGCAACAGAGAAAATTTGTAGAGTCTAATGCTCTTGAACAGCCCTTAAATCTCCCACAGAGACATGCTAAATTGGGATTCAGAATACCATTCTTCAATATTTATGACCACACAGTATTTCCTATGTATTGGAATAGAAAAGTATTTATTTTGTTATGGGTGAAGTGGGTTTCTAATTGGTTTTCCTCCCAGATAGATTAGAAAGATAGATGTATAGTTAAATAGTAGAAGCACATACTGTTATAGCAAGATGTTCACATTCTGGGAGACACATGGAAACTGAGGCAAACTATAGGAATCACAAATGGGTGTCTCCCATCTCACCATGTTCACTCTGGGATTAAATACTCATTACGTGTTTTATCTTATCAGGAGAAATCATCAACACTAAGTAATGCTTTTTCTCCTCTCCCATAATCCTCATGTTCATAGCACGAATGTTATGTATATCTGATGCACTTCTAAACCCTTTATGGGAAGGACAATACAAAGCAAAAGGAATAAGAACAGAGAGAAGAATCTCATGCCCAGACAATTATTTAATTTGGCTAGTCCTTTTTTGTAAAAACCTCAATAATATTTTAAGCACCTTCCATACTGCAGGTGGTAAACTAAGTACTAGTGATGTAGTCTGATGGTCCATATTTTATGGGGAAAACTTACTTCAAGTGACAGCCAGATAAAATGATCATTTCAAGTTCAGTGTAGGAAGAGCCATAGAGGGTTCTAAGAACTCATAAAGACTGATATTTTAATCCAGACTAGAGAGATGAAGTGGGGGGAGTGTGCTCTCCTAGGTTGAGTGTCAACATGAAAAGTAATATTTCCTAAGTTTTCTTCTAGGGTTTTTATGGTTTTAGGTCTAACATGTAAGTCTTTAACCCATCTTGAATTAATTTTTGTATAAGGTGTAAGGAAAGGATCCAGTTTCAGCTTTCTACATATGGCTAGCCAGTTTTCCCAGCACCATTTATTAAATAGGGAATCTTTTCCCCATTGCTTGTTTTTGTCAGGTTTGTCAAAGATCAGATAGTTGTAGATGTGCGGCATTATTTCTGAGGGCTCTGCTCTGTTCCATTGATCTATGTCTCTGTTTTGGTACCAGTACCATGCTGTTTTCATTACTGTAGCCTTGTAGCATAGTTTGAAGTCAGGTAGCATGATGCCTCCAGCTTTGTTCTTTTGGCTTAGGATTGACTTGGCAATGCAGGCTCTTTTTTGGTTCCATATGAACTTTAAAGTAGTTTTTTCCAATTCTGTGAAGAAAGTCATTGGTAACTTGATAGGGATGGCATTGAATCTGTAAATTATCTTGGGCAGTATGGCCATTTTCACGATATTGATTGTTCCTACCCATGAGCATGGAATGTTCTTCCATTTTTTTTTATCCTCTTTTATTTCATTGAGCAGTGGTTTGTAGTTCTCCTTGAAGAGGTCCTTCACATCCCTTGTAAGTTGGATTCCTAGAAACCCTAGAAGAAAACCTAGGCAATACCATTCAGGACATAGGCATGGGCAAGGACTTTCATGACTAAAACACCAAAAGCAATGGTAACAAAAGCCAAAATTGACAAATGGGATCTAATTAAACTAAAGAGCTTCTGCACAGCAAAAGAAACTACCATCAGAGTGAACAAGCAACCTACAGAATGGGAGAAAATTTTTGCAACCTGCTCATCTGACAAAGGGCTAATATCCAGAATCTACAATGAACTCAAACAAATTTACAAGAAAAAAACAAACAACTCCATCAAAAAGTGAGTGAAGGTTATGAACAGACGCTTCTCAAAAGAAGACATTTATGCAGCCAAAAAAATATGAAAAAATGCTCATCATCACCGGCCATCAGAGAAATGCAAATCAAAACCACAATGAGATACCATCTCACACCAATTAGAATGGCGATCATTAAAAAGTCAGGAAACAACAGGTGCTGGAGAGGATGTGGAGAAATAGGAACACTTTTACACTGTTGGTGGGACTGTAAACTAGTTCAAACATTGTGGAAGTCAGTGTGGCAATTCCTCAGGGATCTAGAACTAGAAATACCATTTGACCCAGCCATCCCATTACTGGGTATGTACCCAGAGGATTATAAATCATGCTGCTATAAAGACACATGCACACATATGTTTATAGCAGCACTATTCACAATAGCAAAGACTTGGAACTAAGCCAAATGTCCAACAATGATAGACTGGATTAAGAAAATGTGGCACATATACACCATGGAATACTACGCAGCCATAAAAAATGATGAGTGCATGTCCTTTGTAGGGACATGGATGAAGCTGGAAATCATCATTCTCAGCAAACTATCACAAGGACAAAAAACCAAAGACCGCATGTTCTCACTCATAGGTGGGAATTGTGAACAATGAAAACACATGGACACAGGAAGAGGAACATCACACACTGGGGCCTGTTGTGGGATGGGGGGAGGGGGGAGGGATAGCATTAGGAGATATACCTAATGCTAAATGACTAGTTGGTGGGTGCAGCACACTGACATGGCACATGTATACATATGTAACAAACCTGCACATTGTGCACATGTACCCTAAAACTTGAAGTATAATAATTAGAAAAAAGCAAAAAAGAAAAGTAAAATTTCAGGGTAAAAGGCAAGAGGCATGTACTTTCTGTAAGGAAAAGGACCAGTCCAGAAATTTAGGCACTCAGAGATTATACTGACTACCTGTTAATAGAAATGTAGGTTGTAGCTGTAGGTAGTGCAGATGTATGGAAGTTAGTGACAGATTCTGATTAAAAAATTAATTAAAATACATTAATCAGATGAGCATACATTTAAAATATGTCATAATATAAGCAAGTGCTATGCTTAAAGATATTCTGGAGTTTTTGGATTGACGAACACATCAAGATACTGCAAGGATGGTGTGCTCACGGAGGTCGTGGAAGTTCCACACTTCCTCCTTACTCCCATACTTTGACTATACTTTGCATCTCTTCCATTTGGCTATTCCTCAGTTGTATCATTTATAATAAACTGCTAATGGTAAGTTAAATACATGAAAATAAATGTGAAAAAATCTCCCTATGAATTATGTGAAACTATTGCTTATTGAATTTATTTTGATCATAAAATATTAGAATCCATATGTAATCCATGTCCGGTGATCCATACTAGACCTACAGAAGCATTAATGGTCCTGCTTATTGATTGTTTTCTTGCATAAATTGACCACATGTGCCATTGCCTGACTTGTAGCACAGTGTTGTGATATTTGGAAATGATTCAGAGTTTTATCCATTTCAGAAGAGTTCATCTCTCCAAACACCACAAAGAATGCCATTATTTTTATGAAACTCCAATTAGAAGGATCACTGGGATGATAAAGTGGCAACAAGAATTAGCATTTCAAGGAGAAGCATTACATTTTCACGACAAGCATGCTCCTGCATGTTTCACAAGAATGGAAGGCGGTCCCCAAACAAGGAATTGTTAGGCAGGAGCCAGGCTTTCAATTTGACTGATTGGATATGGTAATTTTCTGGCTATTTTTGATGAGATATTATACAATACATTTCTGGGATTATTAGAGCAAATTATCTTTTATATTTGGCATTAGTCTTCCACTTTACGATTACTTTTTACTGTATTATGTGATGCTAAACTCTCTATCGTAAGTCATTAGCTACTGTACTGAGATAATTCACTGCTGAAAAATTTATTCTCAAAGCGTATAGTACTAGCCTGACCAGAGGTGTGTGATAGGCTGTTCTTGCATTGCTATAAAGAAATACCTGAGACTGGATAATTTATAAAGAAAAGAGGTTTAATTGGGTCACAGTTCTGAAGGCTGTACATGCATGGTGCCAGCATTTTCTTAGCTTCTGGGGGACCTCAGGAAGCTCTTACTCATGACAGAAGACAAAGTGGAAGCTTGCATATCACATGGTGGAAGCAGGAGCAAGAGAGAGTGGAGTGGGAGGTGCGACACACTCAAGCAACCAGGTTTCGAGGGTACTCACTTGGTATTGCAAGGACAGCACCAAGCCATGAGGGATCGTCTCCCATGACCCAAACACCTCCCATCAGACTCCTACCTCCAAGGTTAGAGATTACATTTCAACGTGAGATTTGGGCAGGGAGAAATATCCAAACTATATCAAGGGGGAAAGAAGAAAAACATAGCAACATAGCAGTTGAAATGATTTTTATTAGTAAGGACCCATGGGGGGAAAATCTTACAAAAGAATAGTAAAATTTCCCCAAATTTTACTACAGGAACAAAATACTAGTTTATGCTAAACCACATAATCATTTCATGGGTCACTGACTGGGGAAATAAATGGAAATCTAGATTCCTTCTTGGCTTTAAGTACATAATTTGCCAAATTATTTAGCTGTCTTTTCTATACTTAAATTGTACCAAACTAGGCAATTGTTTGCTTTCTGTATTTAATGGTTAATTTCTGTTGATGTTTTAGCTTCCTTTACTGTTTCTTCTACCCCTCCTCCTCTGTTCCCTCCAACTAAATGTTCTCTTTGATGGATTCAATATTTTATTCTGTAGCTGAAATGGTGGTATTTTTCTGCCAAAAATTTAGTCAGTGAACACCATTGTGGACTTAAGTAGCATCTAACTCTAAGAATAATTAAGAATGCAGTCAGTATTCAATTTGATTCCCTGCAGAAGTGCCAACTTCCATCTCCTCTAAGGCCAAAATCGTCCAGAATGAAAGGTTCCTTCTCACAACGCCTTTATGAATTCATGATGCAGCCCTTCCTCATCTGGACCAATGCTATCAAATAGAAATACAATACAAGCCACATAGGAAATTGTAAATTTTATAGTTGCCTCATTGAATCAGTAGAAAAAAGAAAAATTAATTTCAATATATATTTTATTAAAATCAATATATCCAAAGTATTTATTTTATTTTATTTTATTATTTTTTCAGATGGAGTCTTGCTCTGTCACCCAGGCTAGAGTGCAGTGGCACAATCTTGGCTCACTGCAACCTCTGCCTCCTGGGATCAAGCGATTCTCCTGTCTTAGCCTACCGAGTAACTGGTAGTACAGGCATGTGCCACCATGCCCGGCTAATTTTTTATTTTTAGTAGAGACAGGGTTTCACCATGTTGGTCAGGCTGGTCTTGAACTCCTGACCTCAGGTGATCCACCTGCCTTGGCCTCCCAAAGTGCTGGGATTATAGGCGTGAGCCACTGCACCCAGCCCCAAAGTATTATCATTTCAACAGATAATCAGTATAAAAATTACTGATGAGGTATTTTGCAGTCTTGTTTTGAATTAGGTCTTTGAAATCCAGTGCATTTTTTATACTTCCAGCACTTCTCAATTTACGCTAGCCACATTTCAGGTACTTAATAGCAACATGTGGCTAGAGATTCCCTTACGGTCCAGCACAGGCTAAGAGGCTTCTAGGATTCTTAGAGAAGGGCATTCAAATAAATTAAACAAGTATGTAGTATCCTATGCCTGAATTTAACTTCCACAAAAGTATAGTATGAAGTATGGAATTTAATATTTAACAGCAAATAAATCAGATATAGTATACATATGTGCTCATATTTATAGGAGTTGTACTGAAAGGTAGTATAAACTACTTCAATAAGAAGAAAGAAAATGAAAACAAACACACACATATATATATAGCAACAAAAGGAACAGCTTTATGTTTTGATGTATCAACTTTTTCTCTAGGGATATACTGATTATTAATGAATTGTTAATACACTTATAGTTTAATGGTTACAAGGCATCATCTATGTCTAATAAAAATAAAAAATCTCCCCTAATTTAAAATTTTTACTTTCTACTTCTCTATACTCAAAACTTTCTGCCACCACTACTTGCACTCTTTCTGTTTTTCTCAGGCAGCTGTGTGAGCCCAGAAGATAAGGAAGACAAATTTGTAATTAAATCTTCTGTGAAATGGATAGCCACACCTATGACAGAGAGAGAGGGGGAAATGTTTGTACAGAGTTGTTCACGGTAGTCAAAATAGATATTACATTTGCAATGGAATTCTCTGGTAATTACTTTTTAAATGCTTGTAATTGTTTTAAAGCTGCTCTGCCACTCATTCTTAGAGAGAGTCTTTAATAACTGCACCAGATGCACAAGCATTAGAGAAGTGGCCTAAGCCATGATTTAAAAACACAAATTCGAAGACAGTTTATATAAAATTCTGAGGCAAATATTCTTGTCACTCCCACTGGCCAGTCAAGTCAGTAGGGGAAGAAGTCGGTTAAATTGATTGTTTGCCTGAATGGAGTGAATGTTCTTGGGCATAATTACGATGTTGGCTGGAATGTGACTGACAATAGTCACAGGACAGATGCTACAAGTAAAGTAGAAAACAGAAGCAATCTATGAATGGTTCATATGTATAAATGCATTTGTCTAAGCTGTTTGGATAACTTGGTTAGTATTTCCACTTAGTTCTGTGTATGAGGACTCAGTCTCCTGTAGAGGGGTGGGAGAAACAGTCAGGAAGCTCTCAACTTCAGTGGTATAAGAGACAAAAGTCAACAAAAGAGCAGAAATAAAAACACATCCACGCAGAGAATGAAAAGCAAACAGAATGGACCAGAATAGAGAAAATGAAGAAAAGGTCGATAGGTTTGAGATAATTGGTACAAAAATACACAACTGTTTCTCCAAATTTTGCTGACCCCTTTACTTTTTAAAAAATATTATTTCTTTTTCTATCTTGATTATTTACAGGAATATATAAAGCAAACACTTCAGGCATAATCTTCAAACCAGTAATTCCTACTGGAGTGATTAATGTTTATTAATCATAATTTAAAATAATGTTTATTAAGCATGATATAGTAACCACCATAAACAACCACTCCAGATTTGTCGCATTTAGGAGAAAAGAAGACAAGTTCACTTAAATAAAATGATTCTCAGCCTTGGAAGCTTTTTCAAAATACTACTTTTGGGGACTGTGCACCTGACACCACCACTCAAACCTTAATTTTTCTCTTACAAAATCTACTCTTCCATTAGTATATGTCTGAAATGGCTCTTCAATAAAGTTTCAAGGTTCCTGTTTAAATAAGCATACTTTGCTGTAAATTTCACAAAGTTCATATATAAATTTCTGTTGAATAGCTCTCATTCTGCCACTAACTAACTCTTTAAAAATTGTAAATGGAGGAAATATCCGCAATGTAAAGTTGACAAAAGGAAGAAATGATAATAAAGAATAAATACAATTGCATGGTTATCAGTACTCACATGAAATTCATTACATTCTGTCTGTTACTATGGTTGTCATGTGTCTCATCTTCTCATGTAACCTTGCAGAGGCCAGAGACTGCCTCTCAATGGCTTATTTGAGCTGTATGTGTTGTCATTAGTACAATTTTGTTGCACAAAATTCTCTCTGCCTAGAAATTGCTTCCTTTTACTTTGAATGTGAAAAATGTTTCCTCCTCCCAAAGTCCCCTTTTCTATGAAGCTCCCTTGACTCCCTCAGCAACTGAGGCACTCCTTACACTGCCTCTATTGAACTTTGTCTATGTTCCCTTTACATTCAATCAGTCCATTGTGTTATACAGGCCAATTATCCCACAGGGCATACAGAGTCTTTTAAGTCTGTTTTAAAACATTTTAATGTAATGTATTTAATAAAACAAAGTGATATTACTAAAATTTAATTATACTATAGTACTGCCAATAGATAATTAAAAGCTAATGCTTAAATACTACTTGCTAAATACAACATATTATTGCAACTTCTTAACATATATTAAAGTTTACTTTTACAACCCAGCTGTTATTATCATTGCCATTTTAGAGATAAGAAAACTGAGGCTCAGAAAGACTAAGTAATCTGCCCAAGTCCACACTGTGAGTAAGAAATACAGCTGATCTCCATGGTTTGGATCAGAAGCCCTTGTTCCTAACATCCTCACTCTAATGTATCTCTATTTTTTGATACTGTCACATAGAACAATTTGTAGATTTTGGTTGAACAATGAATTAAAACAGGGAACTTTCGGTGCACAGCCACAGCCAGTTGGAGAAAAACTCTCCTTTGATATGCTGAAAATGTCGAAAAAATATGCTCACTGTTTGGTTAAAGTGGGTTTTAAAACATGTTAACTGTGTGACTGAGGCAGGCTTTAGAGACTCAACATTTTTCATTGTTTGTTGCCTAACTTGTGGTGGCATATCTAGGATGCCGTCATTGGCTCTCTGCTGCTTAGCCAAATTAGATGACACAAATCAGCAGCTCAAAAATGTTGAGTTAAGAGAGGCCAGTAGCCAACAGTGGTATGTCTAGAAGAAGTCCAGCTGGTTTCATAATATTAAGTCTAAATCACCAATGATTTCTGATGTGTCTGTTTTACGATACAGAACTTACTCTGGTTTTTTTTTTTTTTTTTTTTTGCCTTTAAAGAACCTAAAAGAAGAATGGCTTTGGCAGGGACTATTAATCAATTAATGTGCATTGTTGCCCTTAAGGATTTTATAGTACAACTGGGGAGAGGAGACTAAATCATATAAGTCAAAAAAAAAAAAAAAAAAAACTAAACCTGCAGCTAATGTAAATTCTGGAGCTTGAATTACAAATGCAGAAGGAGATTAGAAAAGAGTGAAGAGTTCTCATGGAGAAGTCTTAAACCATTCCTTAATGATATGTCACGTTGGGTTGGGAAGACCGAAGGGGAAGAAGGAAATTAGTAGAAGGTTGTTTGACAGATTTCAGAGAGAAAGCACAAGTGCTCATGAGGCAGAATATTATATTTAAGGGTTACAGGTATTTGAGTCTGTGTTTGACAGTTAGTCAGTAACCAGACTGTTTTGGGGACATATTTCACAGACGTTTCTCAGAGACAATTGCAAAAAGTTGTCTATCACCATTGACACTAATTATAATAACAATTCTTTCTAAGGCCAGTATTTTGAACCAAATACATGGGTATTTTTATTTCTATCGCTTTGAAACACTACCCCCATTTTCTTTCTCTTAAACTAAAATTTCTTTAAAGCAGGTATTAAATGAGCACAGATGGTACAGGCAGGTTCCTTAGGGCTTGTTAACTAGATGGCAATTCCTAAATCTTCTCACCATTCAGGCAGCAAAGGGAGAGGCGGAAACAGTAGATCAATAGTGACATAGCTTTACAGAGGGCTAAATAAGAAAAAATGGACTTAAATCTTACTAAGACATTTCTGCTAGACATAGAGAGAAATTTCTTGATGGTTGGGGAAATTAGACACTAAAATAGATTATCAGCACAGCAAGTGAAATCTCCATTCTAGAAAATCATTGAACATTGGACAGACCATATGCTCCAAGGAGTTTGTTCGCTGACTTGCCTGGCTCAGATGGCAGACTTCTTGGAATCAAACCTCCCGTAGTATGACTAAATTCCACACTCTGGCTGAGAGAATGTGCACTTTTTTACTTGTTGTAGGATCCCACATATTCTGATTTTATGAACTGTGCCAGGTTCCTCCATTTTTAACAAAGCTAATTATCACATAGAGACATAGATGTAATAATAATGAAAAATGTTTATATACATATATACTTTTGAATGCACAAAGCAATAGAGTATTCATAACATAATACATATTAAGGCATTTAAACTATTTATCATAAAGTATAATTTCTATCACAGTTTGACCTTTGTTTTGTGTTTAAGTCAATTAAGTATTTAGAGCTTTTTTTTTTTTAACCAATCTCTTAAGCTGGAAAAGGTTGGTAAACAAAATATGACATAGAGCCTGCTCTAAAGCATATTTTATACAGAACTACACAATATTGCAATTTGTGTACATCAAAATGGTTGAATTATCATTTGGTTCAACTTAACACAACCTAATAAAGAGGAAATAGGACCAGCATACTCAGAACAAGCAAATCATAATAGAAGGGGGTATATGACTGAACATTTTGTTGAGGGTTAGAGACAAGAGGGCTCAGAAGTTCAAAGAAAGAAGAGATCAATGTGGAGGGCAGTGGTCTAGGTAATAAATGCTCTTTGATCTGAATTGACTCAAATTGTTTGTCCAGTTCTGTTAAGAAACAAACCTTTTTCCTCTTTAGGGCCCTATCTCTCACTGCTCACTTGGCATCCAGTTATCAAATTGAGTAATAACATGGTGTTTGATTCAGTGAATCCTTCAACAAAGTTTTTATATGGCAGACACTTGGTCTAAACATCTGGAGGAATATGAAAGACAAAATAAAGCCTGATCTCTGCCCTTGAAGAGATTATAATTCTGTTGATTAAATGAGACTTAAATAAATGGAATAAAGAAGCATATACATACTACTTATCCATGTGACTCAGAGAGTCACACTAGAGTTTATCAGGGAGAGAAATCATTATGGCTAATTAGATCAGGGAAGGGTTCTGGAAGTTTAACTTATATGCGTCTTGAAGAATAGACATGTTTTTAATTGATAGAGTAAAGGCAACAGTACCTTTGATGACCACAAAACCTACAAATAATCCTTCCCTTAAAATAAGCTGCATATTTTAAAACTCTAATTTCTGAAAATGACATCTCTCTCCCTATGCAAATTTCCATTCGATATTCATTTATCCAGCAATGCTGCAGTAAAACTCAGTCTAACTTCAGTCACACTTTTCAGTGAACTTAATTTTTACAGTACTGTGTGACCATAAAAGCTCACGTTCCAGAGAATTAGTCTTTGATGGTATTTTAAAAAGAAATTGTATGGAATTCTGAATTAAGTTTGACATTCAGTAATGAAGGCAAAGAAGTAGAGTGGAAACTACAAAAAAAATATTTATAAAGCAAAACAACAACAAAAATTGAATGGCTGACTGGATCAGGAATCATAGATTTACTAATATCTATTCAGAGCTTGAGGATGATACTAAGAACCTGGCTAAATTATTAGCAACGGTTATTTCAAAAGATATACATAATTACCTATGCCTCACTCACTCACTCACCTCACACAGAAGCTACTTACTAACAACTCTTGATGGGTGTGGAGGACACATACCTTCTCCCAGTCTGGGGACTTATAGATATTCTAAGCTCTCAGACAGATACCACAAAGTTATTTCTTAACTTAAAAAGTCAAGACTGCCCTGAAATTTAAATAGTCCATTATATGATGGAATAAAACAGCAAATTATTTTTAAGCTATCAATTTTAGTAAG
Source organism: Pongo pygmaeus (assembly GCF_028885625.2). Taxonomy (NCBI): domain Eukaryota; kingdom Metazoa; phylum Chordata; class Mammalia; order Primates; family Hominidae; genus Pongo; species Pongo pygmaeus. Next base: position 39,175,286 of record NC_072384.2, on the reverse strand, counting down.
AAATGTACTAAATTAGTAAGTGAGAGAAGACCTCATGTTCTCTGAGGCAAGTCAGAAATTCTATTCAATGCTGCTCATGTTGCCCAAGTGAGTTTTAGTAACAGATTCCCCAGATGAGCTCCACTTACCCGGGTTTCAAGCATGTTTCTTGGAATCAATTACATTCTAATAACTAAGTTGTTATATCATTATTTTTTCTAATTCATTTTTCAGTTTGCCTCTATTTCTGTACTTTTCAAATATTCTTTCCAACCATGCAAATTTCTTTACAAACTTATGCTACTCTCTTAGGAAATACTTAAAAACAAGGGCCCAAATAATGAATTTATACTTGCATATATAATTATGGAAATGATTTTTTTTGCTACATTCTTTGACAAAACAGTTACCCCAAGGTGCACACATAATGTTTACTTGATATCCATGCTTATTTTAAATTAGTTAACAGCTCCATTAATGTTTCCAGGACAGGAGAAAGTTAGCTTCCTGATGACTACAAAGAAGTTGTAATTTAGAAATACAGAACTCTGTTAAAGAGGAAGAATATTATGATTCACCCAATTTTTTAAGGGTGAAAAAAACATTTTAAAGGCCTCAGGAGACAGATGCAAAGGCTCAGACTCCCAGCCAGAAGGTGTGAGACTGTATCCAGACACCTCCATTTATTGTCTGTGTCTTTTGCCAATTATTTAAACTGTATGAAATTCTATCATTTCATCCATAAAGTGGGCTTAATAGCTATGCCATCTATTTTAATATGGTGATTAAATGAGATGTTTAATACAAAACATTTAATTTGAATAGACCTGGACTATAATAAATATAGTAAATATAGTCAGAAGTTGTTATTATCACCAACATTCAAAATATTATTACTATTCTTAGCAACTCCCTTACTCCCTGAAAGTTTTCAGTGCCTATTCGGAGTCGTGGAGGCTTGAAGAGGAGGTTTTGGAAGCTGAAAAGGTGGTAGAGATTAGAGAATCTTTTGGGAAGTTTGATTATCTATGAATAAAAAGGATTTATGTTCCAATATAGTTTGCCTCCTTCAGTATCACTTGGGACTAGGTTTATAAAAAGGTAGATAATTAATAATAACACTGTAGTTGCATAGTGCTTTGAATTATCTTTTCCTAAGGAACTTATTCATTTTTTTCACCATGGAAAAGTTATGAGGAAATAATAAAGTATACAGCATTTGCTTAATATTGACAGCTACACTGTAGTTTCAAATGAATTACTTTCTTTGCATCTGATAGATAATGTTAAATGAAGTAACGCATGGGCGAATACTTAGTACAGTGCTAGTTGCTAAGTCTGTGATCAGGATCAACAACAGTTTTCTGACTCCTTTTCTAGATGAAAGTCAGAGCCCAGTGCTCACACAGAAGGTACTTCATAATAACCCTTGATGGATGTGGAGGATGCATATCTTTTTCCAGTTTGGGGGCTTGTAGATATTATAAGCTCTCAGACAGATATCACAAACTTATTTTTCAATTCAAAAAAGGTCTACATTTTCTTCTACTTATAAGAAGAAGAGTTCAGTATGTATTTTCCACAAGATCCCCAAAACCAAATTAGAAAGCAGCACTTTGTGCACATGGCTATTTTATTACTTCTCCATTTTACAAGTGAAGCAACTGTGGCCCAGAATAATTAGACGGAGGGCAGAGCAGAGATGAAAACTATTGGCAAAAGTACATTTACCTTCATTAGTTATTTGTGTATTCAAACTATGTCAGGTAATTTTGGGTAAATCAAGAGAGCCTTCTAGTCTTCAATTACATTCTAATAACTAAGTTTGTATATCATTATTGCTTCTAATGTTTTTCAGTTTACCTCTGTTTCTGTGTTTTTCAAATATTCTTTCTCACCATGCAAATTTCTTTACAAACCAAGGCCACTCTCTTAGGAAATACTTGAAAACAAGGGCCCAAATAATGAATTTATATTTGCATAATTATGGAACTGATTTTGGCCACATTCTTGTATAAAGCAGTTATCACAAGGTGCACACAAAATGGTTACTGGATATCTATGCTTATGTGCTATATACATATAAATGCAGAACCTTTGTACTTTTGTGGATGTAAGCAATGAATGGACATCCTAGTAACTTAATATAATTTTCAATACCTTGATCTGAAAATGAAAGCAATACTTTCTAAGAGTGTATTCTTAATTTTTATTAGCAACGAACAAAACATTTATTGCGTGCTGATTATTTGAAAAATTATTTTTGATTAACAATAATTTTTAAATATTATTACTACTTCAAAACATTGTTTGCATCTCCATATCAACCTGTTATCATAGGATATATTAGCCTTGTGCCTTCTTGCCTCAGAATGTGATCTGAATTCCTGATTCTGGAAATGCGTTCACAGATTCATTTAGTCAATTCATATTCTTTGTTTACCCTATGCTAGGCACAGTGTCATTTTTAAAACTGTTTGGCCAGTTAGGTAAGAACCTTTAAAACCTTATTTCAGGGAAGTTATTTCACAGAATAAATTTGCTCACTGCTATCTGCTAGAGAGTGTTTTCCAGTAATATCAGTGCTTATCAACTTTGTGCCTAAACTTTCATATCAGCACACCAATATCTGATAGCAGGTAATGACGTGATGACCTTTCTCTGCTAAGATTTCCTGAGGCTCGTTGCTGAAATAAACTGTAGCCTTGAATACACATCTCCTTAAGGGAGAGAGAAACCTAGAAACAGATCTAAGTCGGTTGGAGGCATGAAAGATAAAATAACTTGAAAATAGAGGTCAAAGAACGAATGAAATATCATGAGAAAGACCTGATAGAGTCACAAAAGATGTAGTCAACTTGTGATTCTTTAAGACCCGATCCCTGGTTGGGTAGATTTTTGAGGGATAGGGTGTTTCCGATGCAGCTATAAAAAGTTGAGGGACCATTTCCCAAACAATGTCACTCACAAGATTTTACTGCAAAGTTCAAATTTAGAATTGCAGGGAAAATCATGTTGTTATTACGGTGAACAATTGATCAAACACTATAGTTGCACAAAAAGGGAAGATTTGGTGTTAATAACGTGTCCTATTTGTTCTTTGATGATTTATGAGTAAAGCAGTCGTTCCCAAAATTTAGCATACATCAAAATCAAAGGGCTTATTTAAATGTATATTTCTGAATCTCATGCTGAGATTACCCAATTTTGTTGGTCAGAGCAAACAGAGAATGTACCTTTTTAACAAGTCCACAGCAAAAGCTGGTAGTGCTGGTCTCAGGATGACAGATCGAGAACTACCATAGTAATCTGACAAATGTATTTCATTAGAAATTGATTCAGGCCATAAAGCAGGAATCAACTTGGAAAGGTTGGAAAGATCATTAGTTTTGAAGCTGGCAAAATCTGGAATAGATTTCTAGATTTGTGATGTTTCAGCTGCAGACAACCTTAATATCAAAGAGTCACAGCTACTTCACTGAAAAATTAAAATTGTAGTGTTTGATATCAAGGCCTATTGTAAGGATTAATAAAATATTTTATGCAAAAATATTTTAAATGTTTTTATTCCATGTGGTTGTGATGTCACTGTTTTTTAAAAAATATCTATGCATTAATCGGTAGTAGAATTAGATGGATCTAGTAAATTTACTGAGAATTTACAGAGCAACTGCAGGTCTTTGCTACAATAACTGGGCAGAATAGGGGTTGTCACCCTTATTACTTACCACAGATGTTGCTTCTTATGTATTTGCAAATATCCCTACACTTTCAGTCTGAAAGATCATCCCACTACAATAAAATCTTGTTTCTTCTTGCTTTTATTAAAAGCTGAGTTCAGAGGTCAATTGCATTGTTAATAACCTCTTCTTTCACCCTAATCTTCATACAAAGTCCAAGCATTCTAGATCTTCAGTCATCACACAGACATTTATTCCCATGTGGCTCCAAACATATTCTATGACCTGTCTCCTATTCTTACCTTTTCTCTCCAAACTCTTTTTATTCTGCCCTTTGTGATTCAAGGTCTATAATGAACAGATTTTTCTGTACCATGAAACTCTTCTTTAAACGTTTATTTTATAGCTGAAATGGGGCTATCTCCTGAAGCTCCAGATTTCCATGGTTTCTGTTCCCTTTCACACTTATGTCATGCACCACAAAGCTTAGGCTAAGGAGTTTTATGCTACTCATTTTTACGTCCAAATTAATTCTCCTCCTTCTGTTTTCACAAACTCTAGTCTCTTCTCCCACATATTATCAGATTACTCTTCCTTGTTTTTGTCATTCCTCTGCCTTCTCCCTTACCTTAGTGATATGGTTTGGCTGTGTCCCCACCCAAATCTCATCTTGAATTGTAGCTCCCATAATTCCCTGTCATGGAGGGACCCAATGGGAAGTATTCGAATCATGGGGGCAGGTCTTTCCCATGCTGTTCTCGTGATAGCGAATAAGTCTGATGAGATCCGATGGTTTTATAAAGGAGAGTTCCCCTACACACGCCCTCTTGCCTGCCACCTCGTAAGATGTGCCTTTGCTTCGCCTCCGCTTTCTGCTGTGATTGTGAGGCCTGCCAGCCTCACAATATAGTTTCATTCATTATAAATTACACAGCCTTGGTTATGTCTTTATTAGCAGCATGAGAACAGACTAATAACACTTAGTCTGTTTTGTATTGCTATAACAGAATAGCACAGACTGGATGATTTATAATGAACAGAAATATATTTGAGTTACATTTTTGGAGGCTGGAAAGTCCAAAAATTGAGTGAATGTCTTTGTGCTGTGTCATCCCATTTCAAAATCAGATTTCAAAAGGTAGAAAAGCAAGAGAGGGTGAAAGCAAGAGGGCAAAAGGGGACTAAACTTATTTTTATAACAAAACCACTTGGTGATAAGCTTGGTGAGCCCTTTCCCTCAATAATGAACATGAATCAATTCATGAGGGCTGAGCCCTCATGACCTAATCACCTCTTATTAAGCCTCACCTCCTAACACTATGACATTGAAGATTAAGTTTCCAACACAAGAAATTTGAGGGATACATTTAAACCATAGCATTCTCATTCACCTGGATAAATGTCTTTCTTTTCATACAATTCTGCCATCATTCTTAGAGACTTCAACATCAAACCACATGGCCTAAAAATTCGATCTCTTGACCTTCTTAGAAATAAAAATTATTTTCTCCACTCAAACCCAGCCACTTGATGACATGATTGCATCACCAGCAATAATAACACATGCTATCATTTTCAAATACCTAACACCTTCTGGCCATCTACTTCTCTTCTGTCCTATTCATTTGCTCTTACTCCTGTCCAGTATTCAAGTTATCTAAAAAACAATAATAGTAACAAATAATTTAAAAATTTTAAAAAGCATTAAAACTTTCTCAAGGGAGGGTGATTCATCTTTAACATTCTTTGGACACCTGTGGCAGGGATTTGCAGATATAAAAAACCCAAGTAGCACAAAATGACCCAACCTTATATCACTCTTCTCAGTATTTAATGGGGGAAAAAAAATAAGAAAGCCAGAAAACTTTTAGCTGTATGTCCCTGTAAAAGAAAGGCTGGCAAGTTTCAAAATTTCTAGGCGAAAAGAGGCAAGATATATATCAACTCATTCTTCCTCTCTCCCCTACCCCTGCAACACACACACACACACACACACACACACATACATACACACACATATACATACACCCTAATGGGCCCTGGCAGAATTGGAGCAAAAATATCCATCACATAGATAACCTGTGGAGAAAGTAAAAAGTAAAGACTTTAGATCTTTAAGCCCCCAAAACTTGCTTTCTTACACACATCCTACAAGACTGAATGATGACTGTAATGGGCAGCCTTTCCTGTTTTAATTCAGCAATTCCCTCTTTAAATTATGTATTAATAATTGCTTAAGTTCAGTGACTGAATTGAACCAATTCTACACATGGAAATGAAAGTGTCAGGGCTAATGGAGGAAGATGACTCTCCTCTTAAGCTTATACCAAGTATAGGATCTATAGCCATATGCCAGAATAAGTGGTCATGTTGATATCATGGGAGGAATTACAATGATCGTTCCTTTGTTTAAACCATGTGGGTGTTGTTAGATAGACCAGACCATATGGTAAATGGACAAAAAAGATCTCAGCATTCTTTCTTGAGTTGATGCAGATGGAGGCTTTGGAGCAGTTCCAAGAGGGTGATTGATGACTGTATCACGACCTCCCTTATTACTACCTAATTCCTTTCCACTTTTTCGCAAGAAAACAAACAAGAGCAAAAGATGAACACTGTAGCAAATAACCTTAAAATGACAGTTTTTGGCTGCAAATGTATTAGAGCTATCTTGATTCTTTAGGAAATATTTGGGGAAAGGGGTGTTACTTTTCCTTTTGATTTTTAAGATAATTTTAATGTATATTTATACAGTGAAGTTAGGTCAGGGGAGAGAGCTAAAGAAGGCAACCAAAATACCTAAAGAAAAAAAAATCCTCGATGACGAGATTTTGTCTGTTGGATGATAGATGGTCCAAGAATATTCTAGTGATATAATCTAGCACTCATTGCTGCTCAATAGCTATCAAAGTCTTCATCGTATTGAGATAAAATATTTATGAAAGATTTCTTGAATATATTACAATAAATAATTTCTCTAGATTCTCTAAAATTTCTCTAGATACTCTAAAATAATCTACGTTTGAACTTTTGTAGACCAATAAAAAACTGTACATCTGGATTGCATGGAATTGCTTTTGCAACCTTCCCTTTCTGCCCCTGCCATCACTACTACCACCACATTGCCAGAGTTCTCTGCTTCTACTGAATTATGTTTTGGTAGCTTGCCCTTAGTCTATATGATATATATAAGCTTGAAAAAATACTTATATCTACTGTTCACAGTGCTAATTGTGACTATTCTTGAGAAACAAAAGTCTTTGATGAAAGTATCAAGAAAAATGTTGCCTGTGTTGAGTCAGTTGTTTGTTTTCATACTTTGGATGGTATGTATTATCTAATAGATAATATTTTCCATTTTTGTATGACCTACTAAAAAACCTTAAAACCAACTTTGGTGTCAACCTGTAACAAATATAAAGAAATTATTTCACTTACTTTAAATTTTATTTCATTTTCTTGCCAGTGATCTGTTTCTAGTACAAGTGATAATAAAAATATGTTAATATTTAATATAAGATAAACTGCTTATATTGATAAAGAAAATAATCAGTGTGCTATGCAGATAAAAGGAGACAATCCACTATTTTCTCACTGTACAAGTTTCTGCCTGTGCTTCAACCATAGCACCATAAGCGATAATCTTGCATAGTAGTAAAGAAATATGCCTAGAATTGGACAGGATTTTGATTTCCAGTTTCTTGATTTTTAGCTATATTATCTTGGATATGTGTTTCAATCTCTTTAAGATTCATTTTCTATAAAATATATATTACAATCACATCTACTTTATAATCAAATCAGAATTTGATGAAGTGAGATTTCTAAAAGAAATATTTTAGTGTCTCCATCCATTATACAGCTATTTAACACAGTGATATATACATATATGATATATATTTAAATATGTATATACATAGACATATATAATGAACCAAAATAATAAAATCAGAATATCCCATCCTAAAATATGCTACTTTAGCATAAGAATTATTTCAAGCTGAAAGCAATTGTGGAAAAGCAATCTCTCTGTTCTTTTGCTATCTTCTAAAAGTAAAAATTAAATTTTCCTTGTGAAAATCTTGTCTTCTCTCTTACCAGGAAGGGAAGACAACTTTTATTCCTGGAGGTGAAAATGGCAACAAATGAGTTTGCACAAACTTAATCATACTAAATAATCCTTATCTTCCATTTGTTTGCCCCATATATTTTAGCTTTCCGCAAACTATTACCCCTAGAAGCCCAAACTTTCTTTTCTTTTATCTTGTCACTTCTCCACAATGTGTTGTCTTTTGTTAAAATGGTATGTAGGCCTGCATATTTAACCATTTCTTTGGATCTTCATTTCTTTTCTATGAAGGCATCTGTGCAAATAAAAATAAAAGTATTAACATTCAATGAAAAAGAATGCCTTTTCTCCTGCCAATCCATCTTTTTATAGTCTAATTTGCAAGCCCCATTGGTGACCCTAAGTGGGTAGAATAATAATTCCTCCCTTACAATAGGATGTTATAACTGTATAATAATTATTCAATAAATGATAGCTTTGCTATAGTATTTTCATTTTTCATAACCGTTGCCCTTCATGCATGAGCTTTAAGTGGCATTACATATGTAGAATCTATTCCCAGCTTTTTGAGAAGTTTCCAAAGGAAGGAGAGACTTTATTGGTAGGCAATTGTATTCTCAATGTGATAGGAGGAGTTGTATGAGAAAAACACAAATTAAGAGGTCAAGTAATTTTGGAAAATAATGCACAAAAGTAAAAATTATTTATTTATTAAATGATTTTTCAGTGCTTTTAATATGCTAATATACATATAAATTATTCAAACCAAGGGCACAGAATATCCTCTTTAACAAACTTATTTTACCGTTTTACCATTTTTCTAAATCTACCTAAGATCATTTGGGCAACTAGATTTCTAGAACACCAATTTTGGGAAGTACTGTGCTATGCTAGAATTTCTCTTCTAATGTTCCTACTAAAGTGCTTGAAATTCTTATTTTTTTGGAGGTAAGTCTTTAATTGAAGAACCAATAAATCAAATCTAGGCAATATCAAAACTTTTAGGCCACAAAGTAAAATTACCTGAGCTTTTTACAAGCACCCACCTAGAAGAAAACAAGGACTCAGACAGCTGGAAACATAGCATTAGTGATACATGTCCTAGTGAAAAGAACAAATCCAAATTGAGGAACCACAGAAGTTACAACACAGCACCATGGAACCATGCAAAGGAGGTGATGGAAAAGGGAAAAAGCACGGAAGAAAAGCAGTAAGTAAGAGTGGCTTGGGAAAACTTTATTATGCTAACCACTGTTGGCTCAAGGGCAGACATGAAAGTGACTGTACCATATATTAGATGGTAATAGAAGTGTTAAATGCAGTGTCCCTCAGTAACCATGAGAGATTGGTTCCAGGAGCCCTGCAGATATCAAAATTGCAGATGTTCAAGTCCCTTATATAAAGCAGCAGAGTATTTGCACATAACCTGTGCACACCTTTTCATATACATTAAATTATCTCTAGATTACTTATAATACCTAATAAAATGTAAATGCTGTGAATAGTTGCTGTATTGTATAGTTTTTAAAATTCACATTTGTATTATTGTATTTTTTGTTTTGTTTTCTAAATATTTTTTACTGAAGCTTGGTTGAATCCACAAATATGGAATCCATGAATACAAAAGGCCAACTGTCCTTTTGCGTAAGCGTTCCTTTTTCCACAAAATGAGGCATGATTTTAGTTTTAACTACGGATGTTAGGTGAAGAGTGAGGTATAAAAGATACCTGTATGTAAGTCAATAGTTCTTACTGTCTGCTGTACATCACCATGATGTAGTGCACTCAGTAAAAGAATCAATGTGTGGCTCCGGTCTAAACCAATTAAATCAGAATCTTCAAAGTTGAGTCCAGGATATTGGTAATTTGTAAAGCTTCTTAGAGATTTTAATATGAGCCAGAATCAGAACCATTGCTTTAGAGCAAAGGCCAGTCAGGCAATAGTAGAGAGTAAAGAGGGATAGTTTCTTTGAGGTAGCACTGAGAAGTGAAGTACTTTTCTCTCCGCCAAAAGTACGTCCACGATTTACAAATGCCCATTCAGGGGTAGAGAGAATTAGAAAGTATTTCTGATTTATTTTGTGACACTTTATCTAGTTATACCTTTCTTTTATTCTCTCATCAAGTTGCCAAAGGCCATTTCTCTGTGGACATGAACCATCTTTAATCCCACACTCCACACTTAGGAATCCTATTGACCCTGAGACTAGTTGATGGGAAGAAGATGGAATTTCTCACTAGAGTTTTCTCACTATATTTGTGCGAGTCATCTTTTTTGAAGGAAGAATAAAGCTGATTATAAAATAGCTTCAGGGCCAGGCACAGTGGCTTATGCCTGCAATCCCGGCACTTTGGGAAGCCATGGCAGGTGGATCACCTGGGTCAGGAGTTCGAGACCAGCCTGACCAACATGGAGAAATTCTATCTCTACTAAAAATACAAAATTAGCTGGGCGTGGTGGTGCATGCCTGTAATCCCAGCTACTTGGGAGGCTGAGGCAGGAGAATCGCTTGGACCCAGGAGGCGGAGGTTCCGGTGAGCTGAGATCGCACTACTGCACTCCAGCCTGGGCGACAGAGCAAGACTCCATCCCCCCACCAACCAAAAAAAAAAAAAAAAAAAAAAAAAGCTTCAGTTCGGTTTCAAATATTGGCGAATTTTCTCTTCCCTGCTTCAGCTTATGTTTAAATATCAGCTGAGAGATTCTAGAAGAAACGATGAATTTGAGGATGGTATTTAAGCAATGGTGACTTAGGACAGTAGGCACACCAAAGAGAAAACGAACACCTGTCAGATATAGGACCTACTTTGAAAGTGTACCTAAGGCTCACACAATGGCTGATTTCATTCACATGACTCATTTACTTGCTACGTGGAATATTGATCCTTCTGTGTAAATTCACCTTCCTCCAATGAACTTCCTCCAGTGAAATGGTTGCTTCACTTCTCAGACAATCCAAGGGGAAAGGGAAAAAAAATCCAATAGCTAAAGGCAATGCAGTAACCTGTATTGTGATGACAGTCTTATGCCTGTCATTTAGATAAATGTTGCTGTGCTAGAAAAGAAGAAAAAAAAAGCCTTTCAAAGTTATTCTTTTCAGCCAATCATAGCTGAATCTTTTTTATTCTTTACACCAATGAGTGGAACATAACAAGGACATAACTATGCAGAGTCACATTACTCAAAATTTTAAATCAAAGAAGCATTTTTTTCCATTTCAAATAGCATAAAAACTTTAGACAGGCAGAATATAATTACTCCAACATACATCAATCCAGATCACTAAAATTTTACACCAAGCCTTTCTATTCTTCCCCTGACTGACTATGACAAGGCAAGCATTTCACTTGGAGAAATGGCAGGGTAGTTGGGGGAGGTGAGGAGGAATGGAAAGAATGTCATTCACTATAAATGTTGTATTCATTAAGATTAAGAACACTTTTACTTAATATTAACATAAATGACATTCAAGTACAGAATGACTCCTGTGATTTTTTCTGAATAGCCAAGATAACACAGATGCTCTAGTGATTTGTTTTTCTGTGTTAGAACTATTTCTGCCTCTTCTATCATACATGTGAACCCCCTAGTGTCTTTGAGGAAAAGCGGCATGTTCTTTTGCATTAACAAGATGTGTCCAACTAAACGATTTCATTAGTATTTTTCCATACAGTTAAAATAATATTTCTGTCGTGTCTCCTCATTTTTCTGTCTTAGCATAATTATCTATTTTATCTGACTAACAGGACAAACCCAACAACTGACTAGCTGTAATTACTAGTAATAAACTTGTGTCTGTTAACAAAATGAAACACATTAAAGGGGAGAGAAGCATATTGATCCAATTATATCTCCATATGTCATTTAAAACACTGAAATCGAACAAATTTATTCAGAAATATTTATTAAGAGGCTATGATGTATCTCGTACCATTTTAAGTCCTGATTCCAGAGTAGAGAACAAAACTGAACAAAAATTCTTTCCCTCTTGAAATTTACATTCTGGTACTATCTTTGTAAATGGGAGATGAAAAGGAATGGAGGATAACAGGTCTCAAGACAATCGTCAAAGTTAATGGTATAATGCTGTAAATATAATTTCTGCATCATACATGATAATAGCATTAATAACAGTCTATGTTTACTCAGTACTTACTATGGGCCATGAATTGCTCATTAAATGGAATCTTTTAAGAAAAGCTCAATGACTCTTTTGAGTTTGATAGTTTAATTATTTCAATTTTACAGATGAGAAAACTGAGAGTTTCAGTAATTTCCCCACAGGCACGCAACTAAGAAGTGGTAAAGCTAGAACCCACACACGCAGACTGAAGATGTGTGTTCTTCACCATTTGGCTTTTGGTGCCTTCGTTCTACACAAAGACCCAAAACTAGACGTAAAGCCTAGAATTTCAATGTTGAACCAGTGTTTCTACCTGTAGTGTTAGATCTTAGCTATTTTTTATATTAATATAAAAATTATTCCTTCTTAAAAATCTTAGAACAAGTGAGGATTTGGACAACTAGCTGAAGAAACCATATCTTCTATCCTAAAGTGTCAAAGAATTGTCCAAATCAGTCATTATTTTATGAAATTCAACGATATAACACAGAACACAAACTCCTTACACCACTTAGTGTCATAAGGAATGGGTTAACTGTATTTTTTCATTATTAGTCTACTTACAATACAAATATTAATTGAGATTGTGATCTAAAATTGATTAGTATTTATATTGCCAATTTTCACCTAGAATGGTTTATCTTCCAAGTCACAGTGTTTTGTGATTTTCATTGTATTCTTTCTTCCTTCTATCTGCTTGCAGTAGAAAGAAAGTTATAGAATGATTAAGATTCATGTAATCAATAGCCTTTACCAGGCAGCCCTGCTGTTATCCAATTCTAGTATTTATCTCAAAGTAAGGTCCATTCCATTCTTCCTAGCTGGAATTCCAAACATTTCCCACACTTTTTTGGTTCCCAATCTAATTTTTATTATTCTTGTTCTCCCAGAATAACATTAATTGACATCATTTAACATAAATTGCTTCAATCACACTCTATGTATTTCAAAAATGATTTTGTATTTTTATTTTAATTTCTATATTTTTAAACATACCACTTTGCGTACTCTTCCAACTCTTTTCAATTATGTTTTCCAACAACACCTTATATTTTTCTTGATGTTCTTGCCACAAAGTCATCTTTCCTCTTTCATTTTTCTGCAGTTTATCATTCATACATTCCTTACTCCTTGGCCTAAGACACAACATCTTTTGGAATTGAACTTCTCTATGCTTTTAAAATATCCTTTTTCCTGACTCGACTTCACTTCCAAATTACTTGCCATTTACTGCTGAGTAATTCAAAACAGGAATCTGTTTCACCGTTGTTTCACAATATAACCACACACCACACAGTCTGGAAAAACTCAGCTGATAATGATCTCTTAGAAGCAACTAGTGACTTCCCCATAGATATATTCATGACTTTACTTTTTAAAATTATAGAATATATTCATGACTTTAGTTAATAAAATTATGAAATGTCACCCTCTACCTTTTCCTTTCTTAATAACTGTATTCATCCAATTTTTCATACTTTTAAGAATATTCTTTTGTAGATGCCTTTGTTGCTTCTTCCTTTAATTGCTTTTTCATGTTAAGTTCCCCCACTATTTGAATATCACCTTTCTCTACTTTTGCTTAGCACTTTGCCTTTGATAGTATCATATAAGGTCAGAGTTTCAATTTTGACTTTTAAGTTGATGACAGCTCCTAAGTTCATATCTTTAAGCCTTGATTCCTAACTAGCTTTTAAATATCTGAGTGTAAGCATTCTGCCAGTTCCACTCTCACAGCCCAGAAGTAACCTCAGTAACGCCTTTTCCAAGTCTGCTACTCTGCCTTTACTAAGGTTTGAGTCACCATCAGTTTTTCTCTCTAATACACTTCTCAAACTCCGTCTCTTACCCTCTGATATCTTTTTCATACCTCTTATTTTTGTGATCTCTCTTTTATTGCCAATGCTTCTGAACCAGTGGCCCCAAAATGTGTGCCAGGACTATTGTAATAGTTTCCTAATTCCTGCATTTACTTCCAATCTCATGTTTTCTAATCTATGATTCATATAGCCATCACATTTCTCTTCTTAAACAGAATGAAGTTGACAGTTTCCTTCTTCAAACGCCTGCACTGTCTTCTATTTCACAGAGAGTGGTACTCAAAGTATTTGCCTGGCATTTAAGGTTCTCTCTTATCAGGTCACCAAAAGCCTTCCCACTAATGGTAATCATCATACCCTGCAGTTACTATTCCTTAAATATTTCATCTGCTTTCCCATCTCACTGATTTCATTTATGTCATTTTCTCATATGATTTTATTCCCTTAGCTATCCCCATCATTTGTTAATTATCACATCTTCCTGAATTTCCAAAACCTAGTTATATCCCTTTTTGGCATTCGCACACTTTGGACCCTGTCATAGTGCATATTGTATTAAATGAAATTAAATAAATTTAAAAATATTTATGTTTTCCAGATAGATTTGGAACAGTGGAAACATGGCTTCTTGTTAAGACAACAAAGATCTATGGTAGGAATTAGTTGCCAGTGGCACAGTTATGATTTTAAAAGCACTGTAAAAATGGTTATATTTAATCTTTACCTGGAATCTTATATTACTACAATTAACAATTCATCATGAATAATTTTTTTCAATTGTGTTAATTTTGAGAAATTAAGGTCGAAATTTCAGGGAACAAAATTTATGTGTATGTCTGCAATAAAATATGTCTATATTTCTATATCTGAAATATATTTAATATCATAATAAAATTTCCTGATTATACAACTCAAATTATATGTGAAAAAGAAAGTGCTTTTACATTTTAAAATGGAATTGAAGTTTGAAATGGTAGTAAATATATGCTGCAACACAGTGTATTCTGACAGAGCAAAGTTGTATTCTGCCATTAAAGCCCAATCCATCTTATGTTTCCTCAGAAATAACTCTGCTGTATTTTTCACATAAATCACATAGATATAAATAGTACTTTCATATTAAAATAGTAAATTGATATCACAAATAATAAGTAAAAATAGTCAACACAACTGGAAATGTCCTCACTGGCCATTGTGTTTCCATCATTATGAGGGAGTTACACTTAACAATAAATAGCAAATAGATGATTCCTTTCACTAAATTTTACTTCCATTGATGGAGGTTGTGTGCCATTTGTAGCTTTCTTCTGTCAAGCATTCCTTTAATGTGTTAGAGTTTATCTTTTTTACTTAACAGTAGTAGTTTATAACTCCATGTTCTAGTTTTAGATGTGTCACCAAGTTATCTTGCACAAGGTATTTCATTAGTATATAGTTCAATTTCCTCATCTATGGTAAGTTAGATGTGAAGATGAAGCTATAATGAATAAGTTGGTCTTAGTAAGAGTCTTGGAGACATTTATGAATAAGTTGGTCTTTGTAAGAGTCTTGGAGACATTTAGTCAAGTTGTGTGTGCATATGTGTGTGGGGTGGGTGTGTGAGAGAGAGAGCAAAAGAGAGAGTGGGAAGGAATCAGTGAGAAAGGTGTAATTAAAATAATTAAGTGTTTTTAAAAGGGGGAAGAATAATTAGCTAAGTTAAAAATGCATATAGAGCAAGAGACATTTATTACATGGTCTTATATACTCTCCCAGTGTTTTGCACACTTACACAATGGCAGGTAACTACTCTGTCATACTTATTCGTAGCTTGTCTTCTTAACTAAATCACCATGTGGCCCTTTGATTCAGAATATTGGTGACAGTGGAAATGGGCAAGTGCCTGAAGTTGAGTTCCATTTCTCATTTGCTTTCCATAAGAAAAAACCAAAACCCACAGGTTTTGTGAAGTAGATTCTCTTTATTGGTAGTCTGGAGGCCTTGCTAATCAGCATTTAGCTATAAGTAATGCAAGGGTAGCTGGTATTAAGTAGAGTTCTGTGTGATCTCTTATTTCATTGCTATGTTAAAAGAGAGCTTGGGGAATAATCAGTGTACGGACTATGTTTTCTGGCAATTACATTAAAACCTTTATTCGTACTTTAAGGGCAGAATCATGTTTCCATTTTTTTTATAGTTCTAATCTTGTTTATAAAAAGTTTAATAACAATTTCCAACACAGTCATTTTCAAAGGACATTTTCAAAACCCTCCAATGTCATTTCTTCTCTTGATTATGTTGTTGTTCTATTTCTCATTTCTGGGTCTTTTATTTCTAACAGAACCATAACCCTATATCCTCAATTGGGAGTTAGGGGATTGCCAGTGAAGTAAAGGAAGCTAAAAAATTAGAAGCACATTCTCCACAGTCTCTAATTTATCCAAAAAAAAAATCACTTCTTTCTCCAGGCAATATTTGTCACTATGGCATTTAACCCAGGGTTAGAGCTTTTGTTTTCTACCACAAAGTGGTTGGATTTCCTTCCTAGTTGCCTACATTCTCTTCTCCTCATATTCTCCCATCCCTTGTCACCCTTGTCCTTGGATATTCCCAGATAAAAACCACCTCTACCCTTCCTCAATGACTGAGAAAAGACCCACCCCGGTTCTTCCTGGTGGTTCCCATATGATTCAAATGAGTTTCTTCTCAGCCTCTATCAAACCCTGAATCCCCTTTGTTTTGAGATATTTCTTATTAATGAATGTTTTTCCTTTTGCTATAGCCTGAGTAAAATCATCTTGTTTGTCCAGTGCATTCTGTTTTTCTTATATCTGCAACAAAGTTAAAATTCCCAAAAAGTTTTCTCAACACACATATAGCCAAGAAGGTATTTGTCTCTTGTCTCTCACAGAACTTATGAGAACGCCTTAATGGCATAAGGCAATATTTCATTGAACTGGTGATGTAAAAATATGAAAAAACGTATTTTTGTGTGTGGATTTGTGGCATTAAGTGTTAAACGAAAAACTGAAATAGTAAGAGTGAGGAAATTTAACATATTAAAATAATATGCTGCTGTTTGAAAGATACACACTATTTTCTGAAATTAATGAGATTTATCCAGTTTTAATGCTCTTTGAACAGAAACATTGAGTGAAAATCTTGCTAACTATAGAAAGTTTATAGTTTCTTACCAAATTTCTTTCTGGAAAACATCATGAATATAAATGCTTATTGGATATTTCTGTAAATGTATTGTGGAAGAGATAATTCTTCATTTAAAGTATGTATCATCACTGGCATGAAGTAGAATAGTTAGGTTCAAGAAACAAAGTCCTGTAGAAATTAATTCACTTCAGTAGAGGTTAAGAAACATATAATGTTCTTATGTTTCATCCTAAGAAAGTGTATAACTAATTCATCATGTAAGAACCGCCCCCTGAGAATAACTTGTGTTTGGAAATGGCCTCAGTGGAATTACAAAATTACTAACAAAATTAAATCTCATTATACCATCTAAGCACCTGATTTATATGATGAAAGAAGCCAATATTTGAAGACATCTAGAACCTAATAGACTAAATACTAATACTGAGAAATTTATTTTAGGTGGATTGTTCCTTACAAATTGTTATTGGCCACGCACTATGTTAATTTCATTGTATAAATATCCTGGAAACACCAAAGAAAATTTAAAAAGCAAAATCCTTGTCCCTGCAGGGTCATATTGTACATTCCAGAAAACAAAAACAGTAAGAAAGAGAAACGGAGAGGAGTGAGATATGGCTATTGCCAAATGATTGGTTTAGAAAGCATTTGAAAAAGTGGCGTGAATACACGACATAATGTAGGTAAAGAAGGAAGCAAAATGCCTGGTGTTTAATGAGTGGTCAGTACATGATATCTGGAAACACTGTCTTCTGTAACGCTAGGAAGACCATCTAGAGAGAAAGAATGTAAGTGCTACTTGAAACGAAAAGAACCTGATTGAGGGGGAAACACCAGAAGACAGAATCCTACACAGTGAAAATAGAAAAAGCAAAGATATTGAGAAACCACATGTATAACATGAACATTTACAGTTCTTAATTAAATCTCATGTCCTTCACTATGTTTTAAAGATGGGCCATAAACCCATGAACAAACATAAAGCCATAAAATCATTATCCTCCAGGGGGTGCTTGGATTTGAAGTGGACTTGCCTGAATGGACATGTACTTTGAAAGAAACCCTGGAGGGTCTTGTTCTTCTTTTCACATGAAATTCATGGGATTTAGTAAGCAATTTGTAGAAGTAGTTGGAAATAAATGTGTATAAGTAAATGACAGAAAATGCAGATCAGTAAATATCCAGCTAAGAAGTGTGGACTGGAGGCAGAGGGAAAGCACAATAGTATTTAGGGGTAGGGCAAAGGCAGAGTGATGTGTTGGGGATATATATGTCAGTTATGTCATTTGGTTGGTTGGAGGGAGAGGAGAATCAAAACAAGAAAACCAGTTAGAAGATACTTGGAATATTGAAAGTGCCTAAAACTAAGCAAACTCACCTGAATATCTTCACAATTTACAAGTAACAATGTTGCTGCTACTTATAAACCAACTACACTGTTCCAGTTTTCTATTGCTAAGTAACAAGCCCATCCACACATATTACACTTGGTGATTCTATGGGTCGGATATTCAAAAAAGGTACAATGGGGCCTTAGCTTGGATGATTTGAATAGCTCAGGTGACAACATTTGGGTAGTGGAATTATTTGGAAGTTTTTTTCTCATTCTGGTACCTGGGCGGGGATTACCTGAAGGCTGGAGCCAGCTGGGGCTATGGACCAGGGCACCTAACTGAGGCGGGACCTCCTCATGCAGCTTGGTCTTCTCAGAATGTGGCATATGGATTCTGAGGAAGACACTATCAAGAGGAAACCTGTGGAGAGTGAGTGAGCATTCTGAGAGATCTAGGTCAAAGTTCCAAGGCCTCTTCTGACCTTACCTCAGACGTCAAAAGCATGCAGCACTATTTCTTCTGCATTCTCCCCATCAAACATTCACCCAGATTCAAGGGAAGGGGACATAGACATCACCTTTCAATGATAAGAATGCCCAAGAATTTGAGCCCATGCTTCGAAGTGCCACATATAGATAGTCATGGAAAAAATGTGTTATAGTATGAAATAAATGCAGCGTTAGCAAGTCTTTTCAAAGAACCTATAAAAAAATTGCATAGTATTTATTTTTGACATTACTCATGCAATTCTATTAATATAATAGTGGTGGGATTCAGAACAAGCCAAATCCAAAATATTGGCACCTTGATGTTTGATAAAACAGCAGAAGCAGGAAGATCATTTTCACTGCCCTCTACCTTTCTCCCTAGAATCAGGTCATGAAACTTAGGAAGAAGTTTCTGACCTTCCCCTGAAGCAAGTCATAAGATTCTTATTCAAGAGGTGCCCTCCCTATACCTAGAGAAAAGGAACATCTTTATCTCTGAAGACACAGGGACATAGAGAAAATCCTGAACAAACAGGCCTTTCTAAGTTTGCCCTAGTTAATTACCATTAGACTATACCCCCTTTTCCAATCACACCTCCCTACAGCGGTCCACTCTTCATTAAACCTAAGCATAAAAATAGTTTCTTCTCTTTCTCTGGGTCTTCATTTCTGAAGGCTCATGTGTTATGTACAACTTACCCTAAATAAACTTGTAAACTTGTCTCCTTTTAAGTTGTCTTCTGTTATAGGGTTCTCAGCGACAACCCTAGCAATAGGTGAGGCAAAGATTTCTTCCCTGCCATCCCCCACCTCCCTAATAGTCACAATTAGGAGTCACGGAATGAGCAAAATGATATTAGCAATGCTGAAGTGATAAAACACACCAAACAATTAAAAGCCATTTTCTAATTCAAAATTATTTTATTGGGAGCTTAAGGGTTTAAAAAAAACATTTAAAACACTGTTTGATATTTCTTAGAAATGAATGTTTGAAACTACAGCTGGTCTTCTCATGCAAAAAGCATACAAATTAAAAATGACATAATTAATTATCCAGATGCTTCAGATGTCAGTATTTGCCATCACTTTCGCCATATCACCATTCATTTAGTTCAAGTGTTTCATTGCACTTAGGTGCTTGGGGTTGCAAATTTAGGTAGAAAATTTGGTTCACTCTCAAGGCTGCCTATCACCATATGTTTTGCTTGGGCATGAAAAACGAGAAGAACCTAAGCCTTTGCCACGGAGTCAGGTAAAGTGTTTCCATCAATGGCTATTAAGTTTGAGTAATGGGGTTTTAAAGAGACAACTTGTAGTGTTGCTCTTTAGGAACCTCGACAGCAATTGCGCTTTAGCTGCAGGTTCTATGATCCAACTGTAGCTTTGGCTCCATGCAGCCCCTTGCCTGTGTCACCACTGCTTGAACCCCCTCTATGGTATACATCTGTTACCAATTCCCTTTCAAAGAGCATCTGCTGCCAGGAGAGGAAAGCTTTTAATATGTTGATTTATCATCATCAGATACAGGGTTTTTATTGCTTGCATTTGAATATTATATTTAAGGTGCTTTGTGATTACAGATGTTTTACATATAAATTGCTTTATATTAGAAAAACCTTTTATTCGGTATTTTTGAGGAAACTTCACATTCATGTGTTTTACATTTTAATATCTTCTGCATTGCTGAATGCTTGTGAATTGCTTTCCGTCCATAATGGTAGTCAGTATGAGCAACAGCATCTGTGACTGTGGCTGCTTCAAGGAGAAAATTAAACTTGGTTGTTTTTTCTGTTCTAGGGAGTCAGTTTATTAATTACTAAAGAAAACTTTGATTGTTATTTTATCCCCAAAGGGACAGAGTAGGTCACTACAAAAAATAACTTCCCACTCCATAACCTTTGTAAACCAGAAAATGATGTCAGTCAAGTTTCTACTTTTCTCTCTCTTGTCTCCTGTAGTCTTAAGAAAATCTGGAAGTCTTATGTACTGTATGGTCTTTGAAATAATAGCACCATCTACTGTCTGAATCTGAATTCATTCATCAGGTTAAGGAAATGATGAAGACGGTAGAGATGGAGGAAGTGCTCTAAGTCATTTAATTATGTGACTCAAAGTAAATAGCATATAAATGAAAAATGTGAAAATTCTCACCTGAAGTACAAAAACAGAAGTAATCACATCCGGGCATAGTCGCATTAAACACACATTGTGAATTACACTTTTTCATTAAGAAAGACTATAAGATCATTCTGAAATCCACAGGAAAGACAATGTCTTTATTATCATCATTATTATTTTAGTTCTCCAGTGTCAACTTATTTTATATTCATTTAGATGAAGGGTAGAAGGGTAGGGATACAAGACGTAGACTCAAAATACCCTAAGGAAATCCCTATCTCTCAGCCTGGCATCATGATGTAAGCGTAAGTGTTCCATTTCTGCACCAAGTGCCAGCCCGCTGTCAGGGAACACTTCTTATAGTGGGAGTTGCTTGTAGTCTTGACTGTTCTCTGTCCTCAAGTCCTTCTCCCGAAGGAGTCATGGTATTTCATTAAAAAACTCGACTGTCTGTATAAATGATTATTGAAAGTACGTCTCAGGGCTGTCATAACAATAAGCCACTAGCTATTTGAAGAACATAGAGGAGAATTCAGGACATTCTCCAACCCTCCTTCATGTTGATTTCTTTCAATGAGCAAGAGGTCACTTGTCATTCTGCCTCAAACACAGTTATTTCCTTAACCTCATAACTCCCAAAGAGCTGTCTTGCCTCCCACACATCTATTGCTGGCTGCACATTGCTCTTTCTTCCTCTGGAGCTGGCAGCCAGCTATTCTATAGACAGCAGGAATTTTATGCTCTCTGTCCGGTTTATTGTCTCTTTTCTAAATCAATTCAGAAGGTTTATTTTCTCTATCTGGCCTCTGTTCCCTTTCCTCCCACTTCCATTCTACTTCACCTTTGATTCCAAAAGGAAACCTGAATTGAAATGCCTCACTTAAATTTTTTTTAAATTTCGTATTTATAAATAGCCAATGACCTTTGCATAAAATAAATGCTGGGAGAAAACATGTATTCTCGCAATTGATTTTCTTACTCTGTTCAATTTATTTGAGATGCCAAGAAACACACTCAGCAGGAAATAAACAATGGGATAATTGAAATATCAACTATGATTCCATACTTATTTACTAGATATTAGTTACCTCTCCTCTTTCTGCCAAAATATATGAAACCCAATCCCAGACTTCAGAGGAGCTTATAGTCAAGTTGGTCATTCCTTATCCTCTTGTCTTTTTAAAAAGTTACTTTGGCCGGGAGCGGTGGCTCACGCTTGTAATCCCAGCACTTTGGGAGGCCGTAGGCGGGCAGATCACGAGGTCGAGACCACGTGAAACCCCGTCTCTACTAAAAATACAAAAAATTAGCTGGGCGTGGTGGCGGGCGCCTGTGGTCCCAGCTACTGAGAGAGGTTGAGGCAGGAGAATGGCATGAACCCGGGAGGCGGAGCTTGCAGTGAGCCGAGATTACGCCACTGCACTTCAGCCTGGGCACAGAGGTAGACTCCGTCTCAAAAAAAAAAAAAAAAGTTACTTTATTATCTGTTTATCTCCATTGTAGAAGCTAAATACTGGCCAACTAGTTTTCTACTTAGTCTAGTCTTATCTTAGTTACTATTACAACTATTGCAGGATAATATTTTAAAATATTAACTCATTTTTATTCACTGGGAAAAAAAATCATTGCTTTATATATGCGTTTCCTTTGGGGAGAGAGTGGCTGTGACTGGCAATTGATAAATTAATAGATCAATCAAATAAAGTCAATTGAGCCGCCAAATATATTTACTTAGAAAAACTTGTGGCAGAAAACAATAGTTATAAAAGTCAATACATTTAACAGTGCCAGCTATTTTTGTGTTTGTTTGTTCGTTTTCTGAAAGAGGTAAAGGATCTTGAGAGTCAGAAAGCCAAGCTCCAAAGCGAGCAAAGCAGTGAGATCATCCACAAGCAAATGAAGGTAATGATGACAAATGATAATTTAAGTGCCGGTTTCCCACTCAAATGAGGTTATAATTCAAAGGTTATGGAGAAGACTGGAGAACATTAGAAGAAGAGAGCTTGCTGACAGTAGGCAAGAAAGGCACTTGTCTTGGGTGCTACATTTAAGGGGGTACCAAAAAATTCAGTAATCAAGATAAGTAATACTTTAATGCAATGTTTCAAAAAAATCCACGATAAATGAAGTATCTAAATTTTAAATAAAGACAGGGACCTTAAGGGTGAGTGAATTTCTCTGACAGGACTACAAGTCATGACTTATCCTAAGTGAGTCTCAGGGGAGGGGCAGTAGAAACTGTAGAAGATAAAACCAAAGATGGGCTTAGAAGGACTTGGGGGCAGCAGAGTTTTCCCTTACAGCCCCCATTCATCCTCATCATAGTCTAGGAAACGATAAGGATTTTGAAGAAGTCATGAAGCTCTAGCCAGGCAGGACAAGTTTGTTAGTTCCAAGAGAAGCTTGCTAAAGTTAAGAGACGTTAGGATCATGGAGGGTAAACAGCTATGGGTGTCATGAGGTTCAGAAGTCCTGAGGAAGGTCAGATGAAACAAAGGTTCTGAGCCTGAGACAAGAAGGATTTCGATGAGATGGACCTAGCAACTGACCATGCTGTGAAGGTCACAGAGTCAGAGACAGAAGCCCACGCTGATGAGAACACGGGGGAAGCAAAGCAGATGCCATCAGGACACAGAGAAAAGGCACACAAATGAGACCTGAGCCACATGAGCATTTCCCCTATCACCTCACAACTGAAACCACCCCAGGAAAGAGAAAGAGGAGAGCTACGCATTTGACTCAGTTGTTACCCAAACGAGAGTACATTTTAAATTGCAAGTGACCATGAATGGAAATGAGGGTTTCAAAAGGTAAATTTCATTTAATTTTAGCAATCTAAAATATATTTTTTTCTATTTGCATTTAGTAACTCAAAGGTGTGGTCGTGGAACATCAGTATCAGGTGTCACCTTGGTACAGAATCTTGGGAGCCACACTGCATTTGCAAGGAAGAATCTACATTTTAGCTAGATTCCTTCTGTGAGAAAAATAGAAGTCCTACTATCAAAAGACCACTCCATACTAATGTAGAAGAAGAGACAGACAGAGAATACAACATGAATATTGGGTAAACATTATCAGAGTCCTGTGCATGTAAGGTAGTGGGAAAGTAACTACAAAGCCTGGACAGAATTTCACACAAATCTATTCAGAGTCTAGGTGCCAACAATTAAAGCTTCTCTTACTTCTTTGAGAGATAAGACTGTCTCATCTATGCCTGTTGTAAGCCCCTAAGCTAGTTCTGAAGGTTAGTGTTCACAGTTTCAAGAGTTGGAAGGCTCACAAACTTGCATTGTAAAATCAAAAGATGAAGCCTTTTAATCAGGTCCAATGTGTTCTCAAGGAGGCACTCTAAAAAGTGGAAGCAGAGTAGGCAGTGACCTCCTCCTTAAGGAAAATTTCATCTGTTTACTTTTAGTCTTCATGATTGATCTCCACATTAACATTTGAGAAGTACTATGTTACACAAGCAATTGAAATGAATAATTTGGCATTGCTCCATTTGTCAGTACTTAGGGCTATGACTACCTGTGTAGGTTTAATGGTTCAATCATATTTCCTTCTCAACTTCTGGGAGATCTCTAATTACATCAATAAGACAGTGGTCAAGAACAGGGTCATCAAACTTTTTGTAAAGAAACAGATAGTAAATATTTGGGGCCATATAGTTTCTTTTGTAACTACTCAACTCTGCTGATGTAGGGTGAAAGCAATCATAGAAATACATAGTGAAATGAACCTGACTATGCCCCAGTAAGACTTTATTTACAGCAACAGGCAGCATGCCTGATTTGGCTCACTGGCCATAGTTTTCCAAATCATCTTATAGAATGTTCTATGAAACGATTCTTCTAAATATAAGGCAATGGTAACTAAGGAATAGCTCACTAGCCATAGTTTTCCAAATTGTGTTATAAAATGTTCTGTGAAATTGTTATTTTAAATATAAGGCAGTGGTAGCTAAGGAATAGGGTTTGCCTCCCCGCTATGATCACTTCATCATAATTGCTAAATTCTCTAGCCGTCGTGTCACATAGTCTTTGTGACTATAGAGCCATTCATCTTTGTATTGTGCAGTCTTAGCATATTGAGGGCATGGCTTTGCTTTTCTCAATCCTAGGTTATAGCACTTAAAACATTCAAAATGTCCTTTTACTTACACTGCTAATGAAATTCCTTTCTGTCAGTTTTTTACATATTACAGATAGATCTGTAGCATCCTTAAAATCAATATAGAAATATTTCATATGTTAAGCATGCCTATTGTAAAACACTTGAAAAATAAGAGTTTAATAATGTTAAATCATAATGTAATAGTAGCAGCGTATCCTTTGAATATATAATGCTTTCTTGTTTCTCTTTTGCTCCTTTGTCCTTTGGCTGTTAAACAACTGGGCCAGGTAGATATAAAAAATATTTCTGGGGCTTTGGGAAATGAAGTGAGATGCCCAAGGTCATGGGGCAAATAAAAGTTAGACCTTGGCTCAAATCTTCATTTCTACTTCCTATTCGAACACACTTCTCACCACAACACAGTATCTTTAACCAGTAATAGCACTATATATTAATGTGGTTGATAAAATCTGTAGTTAAAACCCACAATTTTCTTCTAGCAATGTCCTCAATTTCATTAGCGACCGAGACAGAACTGTTACATGTGTTTCTGTTTTCTTTTATCGCACTCTGTATCAATGCTCATTTCCCTTTTACCGAAATTTTTAAAATTTGTTTTCAATGAACTGTTATGCGTATTTTATTTTTATACAAATAAAATGGATTACCAATTAGCCAATAAACTTCTTTCTTTCAGTAAGTTACGTTCTTTGAGATACTCACAAGTGACTTAATTTACCCAATGACATCCAAAATAGATACTAGTTTCACATTTCTCATATTTTCAATCTCTCATATTCCTATTCATATGTCGGAAATCATCTGCCCTCATTGTCTTGTTTTTCTTTAAGTAACTGTTAGTTTACAACTGAATGTACATATCATTGAGCTTTTAATTTTATTAGAAAGGTCTAAGCTTTTATCTGTGTTCTCTTTCCATGACTGTCCTATGTATCTTGGCAAGATATTTAACGAAGTTGAAAGAAAGAGACTTTTAAATTCTGTGCTTGATAGTCCACCTTTAGGAATCGGGAAATCTGTCAGACGCAGCGCTAAATGTGGATAAGGTATGAAAACAAGGAGAAGGATCTGTCTTCCTTTAGGTGGTGTCCTTTCCCCCAAACTACTCTCAGTTATTTCAGAAAAAAGAATATGTTAGTACTGCAAAAATGACATTATAATGCAATTCCTTCTTGTTAGCACTAGTGTGATTCTTTTGATACTTGCATATAAAAGTCTCCCAACATGTTTTTACTATAATGAATGGAAATGTATTCCCGCAAAAACCTTTTAACTTTCTGCTTAATGGGGGAATTCAAAAGGAAAGTGAAAAACTGAAAAAAGAGTGGAAACAGTCAGCTAAAATTGCAAGTATAGGTGCACAGCTTGTACGTATATAACAGACAGGTTGTGTCCCTGAAATAATTCAAGTTCCCTGACTGTATTGACTACTCATCTTATTTTTTTCATGTATTTTTGCCTTATTTAAG
The DNA here is from genome assembly GCF_028885625.2 of Pongo pygmaeus. Classification (NCBI taxonomy): domain Eukaryota; kingdom Metazoa; phylum Chordata; class Mammalia; order Primates; family Hominidae; genus Pongo; species Pongo pygmaeus. The sequence goes on along the minus strand of NC_072384.2, from coordinate 39,148,924 downwards.
AACATATTTTAGGCATCTAAAAGCCAGAACATGAATAATAAAATGTTGGTAAAAATAAATAAGACACAAGAATCAAAAGTAGGGGAAAATAAAAATGGAAGTAAATAGATACTGCTGGGTAAATAGGAGTAGGTAGTTATTACAGCTATTGCTGAGGTGAGAAAGTGGAAGAGAAAGGGGTGGCAGAGAACCAAATCCATGTATTCAGCCTGCATGATCCACATAATTGTGATCATTGACCTTTAAAATAGATTGTGTATTTACTCACAGCTAGAGCAAAGAAGAGGAGCATGGCTATGATTATCACAGGGCACAGCTAAGCTACACCATCTTTTCTTTAGGTATTCAAAGCTGCATTACAACACTACAATATAAAAGCCATAACATAGTATCTTAGTATTACGGACTGAATTGTGTCTCCTCAAAATTCCTGTGTGGAAGTCCGTCCTAACCTCCAATGTGATTACATTTAGAGAGAAGGATTTTAAGGAAGTAATAAAAGCTAAACGAGATCTTAAGAATGAGGCCTAATTCAACAGGACAAGCATCGCTATAAGAAGAGGAAGAGATACACAGATACTAGGAGTGTGTATGTTGAGAAAAGGCCATGTGAAAACACAGTGAGAAGGCAGCCATCTACAAACTAGGAAGGGAGTTCTTACCAGAAATCAACTCTGCAACCACCTTGATCTTGGGCGTCCACCCTCAGAACTGTGAGTAAATAAGTGTTCATCGTTTAAGCCACTCAGTATGCAGTATTTGGGTTATGGCAGCCCAAGCTGATCAATAGACTCAGAAAGAGCACTATCAGCAATGTGGTAAATGAGTTATCAATTCATATTTCTACAGACCATGCAACAATATTTTTCAAATGGCAGAGTCCTAGTATTAGTTAATAACAGCTAAGAATAATACATAAAAATGTTGCCTGTAGAAGGCAATTCTTCATGAATCCAAGTAAATATAATCCTGATATAGTTTTGACATTTGCCCCCTCCAAATATCATTTTGAAATTTGATCCCCAAGATTGAAGTTGGGACCTAGTGATAGGTCTTGGGTCATGGGGGAGGATCCCTCATGGATGGATTGGTACCATTCTCATAGGATTGAGTGAGTTCTAGTTCTATTAATTCATACTCCTCCTCTCTCTCTCCTGTTCCCTCTCTTGCCATGTGACACACCGGCTCCCCTTGCCTTCCACCATGAGTAAAACTTCCTGAGGCCTTACCAGAAGCTGAGCACATGCTTCTTGAGAAGCTTGCAGAACCGTGAGCCAATTAAACCTCTTTGCTTTATAAGTTACCCAGGCTCGGATAACCCTTTATAGGAATGCAAAACAGATGGAAATAAATCCCATATGTGTGTTGGCCCAACTCCATCTAAGGATAAATATTAGAGAAAAAAGTAAAGGGCCCCAGAGCATAGCCTCCAAGTGGGTGGACAAATAGGTAGATGAATGGACAGATAGATGGATGGATAAATGGTTTTAAAAAATGTGTATTTTCTTGAGTCAGCTTTCAAACTATAAAAAATATTTTGTTTTTATATCTTTTTAAATGGCATTTGTTATTAAAATAATATTACATGATAACTGTATACTTAACATTTTGATGAACTGCCAAACTCTTTTATCCAGTGATTGTACCACTTTATATTCCCACCAACTACATATGAGGGTTCCAGGTTTTATTCCACTCCTAGGTATATACCTAGTAAAAATGAAAACATATGTCCACACAAAAATTTGTAAATTAATGTTCATAGTATTATTATTCATAATAGCCAAAAAGTGAGAATAACTTAATGCTCATCAGCTCATAAATGGATAAGATGTAGTTTATCTGTACAGTGAAATATTATTTATCAATTAAAAAAGGAATGAGGTACTTATCCATGCTACCACATGGATGGACTGTGAAAACATGATGCTACATGAAAGAAACCAGACACAAAACTACTTAGGACATTTGAAGTGTCCAAAATGGAATGGAGCAGGAGTAGGGAAATAAATAAGAATTAACTGATATGGGACAGCATTTATTTTGGGGTGGATGGCAAAAATGTTTCTAAAATTAATGGTGGTGATGGTTGCACAACCCTTTGAATATAATAAAGGTGAGTCATGCACTTTTAAATAGTGAATTATATCTCAATAAAGCTTTTTTTTTAACTTTAAAAAATAGTATAGTGAATATTTGGAAGATTTTAAAATTGGCTGTCATTTCAACAAGACACAAGTGATCACTTTTTATTTAGTCTTATTTTTGCATATGTATGTTATTTTCTTTAAAAATAGACAAAACATTTTTAGCCTTTCTTTTTTGTTCCCTTTGGAATATACTAGGAGAATTTTCCATTACCATCAACCATTATTCTGTAGGAATTCTTGATGAATTTTCAAAGGCTTGGCAGAATCATCTATAAAGGGCAGCAACTCGCATTAGCGCTTCACATTAATAACCTCTCTTATTCTCACTATTCTCTGGGAATCTTTATATTGTGGGCTATCATTAGTAATGGAAGTGGAACCTTTGACTGTAGAAAAAAATCTTGAGAGTCCACTAAAGACTGATTACAACATGGTTGTGTTAATCAGTCTATCCACCTTCTCTCCTGGGAATTTATTTGGATGTCCAGATAGATGACACAATGCACTAAAAAATGTATTTGAATTATATGAATGCAATACTCACAATTAGCTGGTCATTCCCAGGAGGGGAGAGGCTCAAGCAGGGGTCTGATGGGAAGGCAAGCCAAGATTCAGGTTGCAGGGTAGGGGGTAGCCTGGGTTTTCATTGAGGATGGGGAGTAGAGCTGGGATAGGAATTCCCATTTGGGCTGTAGGCTGTACTATTTAAAATTCCCTCTGGCCTGCTGAAGTCTGTGTGAGCCTTTTTATCCTGGTTACCCAGATACAGAGCAAGCAAGAAAGAGTAATGGGAGTCTAAAAACTGTCAATGGTCAAACATCAAAAATGGAATTGACTTCTTTAATACAATGGCCAAGCTAACCTTTTATCAAGCATTTTTACTCCATGTGCTAAAAATCAACCATGCCAGTCATAGAAATATTTCTATAATATTACTGTAAAATGCCTTATTAGAGGCAATATAAACTCCTTTTAAATGTCTGAGCAAATTAAATATAAAATATATTCCTTAAGTAATCAAACAAAATAATTTATTATATAGGTCTGTTGACCATGAACTAAATAAAATTTGAAGGTCACCGATCTAAGTAACAATTTTAGTTTCTGTCAAGCAAGCCCACAATGATTTATATATATGATCTGGTTCATAGCAAAATAGTGACAGAATCCTAGAAAATTGTATTAACTGCATCGTCCATGCCACTGGAGTCAAACCCATAATTATAATAGCCACTCTAACCTTCTATAATATAACAAATCATCACACATAAGTTCTATAAGTAACTATATTTTAGATGCCTGAGAGAACAGTTTGCGGTATCAACTTTCCCTTATGTCTTATGAAATGTCTGCTCATTACAACTTAGGGCAAATAAATGGGTAGTATATATTTTAAATAATACCAATGTTTCTGAAAATTTTATTATGGTATTAAATTTTCTTTTTCTTTAACACGTTAGCCTGGCAAGTGAAGCCCTCCTTGATGAAGACACAGCTGATTTTAGCATCCCTAAAACTAATTCTCTTCCTACTAAAACTCGGACATGTTGTACTACATGTATTTCCCAAGTGCAGCATGCTGCAGTGCCCATCAATTAATTTTCTTATGGTGCTTTTCCTGCCTGAAATACAAGTTCCTCCCTTTTCCATATGATAAAAAACAATTTAAAACTCAGTTGGCGTGTTAAAGTTGAATATCATTTTCTCTAAAACCTTCCTTGATCACCCCAACAACTTGGGTAAGCCATAATCTTTCTTTTGTGTCTCTACTCTATGCTGTATGCCTATAGATTTTGCTTGCTTGTATCTGTGGATTCTCTTTCAAGTAATAAACTCCTACAGTGTTGAGACTGTATTTCCTACTATAACCAACACTCAATATAGTGACTGCTAGCTATCAAAAGGAAGGAAGGAAGGAGGGAAAGAAGGAAGAAAGGAAGGAAGAAAGGAAGGATAGAAGGAAGGAAACAACCTCACCAAAGGTTAAATTTCATTTTTATTTTGATAAAATTAGTCCCTTACTCTCCTAATAAATTTACTCACCTCTACAATTTTAATGCTTATTTTCGAATTTATTCCGTATGCAACTGAAATAAACAAAAGATGACCTCAAAAACACTGTGGTTTACCCCTTCTACTTTATTAAATTTCTACCCTTTCTAAGTCTCTATCACCACAATCTTGCTAAGGGTTCCCAGATCCTTCAGATAACCCACAGGTTCCTTGAGGTCTACTTTGGCTTCAATGGGGATTGAGCAATCTGTGGATTAAATCTCTCTCTCTCTCTCTCTGTCTTTTCTTCTTCTTTTTTTTTCTTTCCTTTTTACTGACCAAAGCTTGCTCATATTCTGGCATGTATTTGAGGGGTCATCTCTCAGCAGCTTGTATCAGTAAAAAGTGATCTGGCATCACACCGATTCATACAATATACTTTCCTTCAGTCCATTTGCCTAGAACAAAAGAAGGGATTTTTAAACATGTAATCTCAGTGCCTTTAACAATGTGGTAAAAGATGTTTTCCAATTTTATAATTATTATCTATGTGGCATATATTTTATAACGCTGTTCAGCTATGTAATACTCTTATTACAATAATAATAGCAAATACGTATTATGAACATACAACAATAATATGTTTCCGAATTTTAGTTGAGATTGTTCAGATAGCAATGATAGCAATTATTAATTTCATGTTAGCAGGCATGGGGCTAAGTTCTTTATGCTTATCAACTCATTTAAACTTCATGTCAACCCAGAAAGATATGTCCTCTTTATTCCCACTTTATACAAATAGAAACCAAATCCTGTTGAGAAGCTGCTTGCTCTAACTCACATAGCTGTTAAATGGTAAAACTAGTATTTAAATTGGGGTCTTTGTGGAATACTCTGCAGCCATTAAAAAGAATGAGGTCATGTCCTTTACAGGGACATGGATGGAGCTGGAGGCCACTATTCTTAGCAAACTAAGATAGGAACAGAAAATTAAATACTGCATGTTCTCACTTATAAGTGGGAGCTAAATGATGAGAACACGTGAACACATAGAGGGGAACAAAACACACTTGGGCCTTTTGGAGGGTGGAGGGTGGGAGAACTAAGAGGATGAGGAAAAAAAACTATTAGGTACTAGGCTTAATACCAGCGTAATGAAATAATCTGTACAACAAATCCCCAAGATACAAGTCTACTTGTGTAACAAACCTGCACTTGTATCCCTACACTTAAAATAAAAGTTAAAAATAAAATAAACTGGGGTCTTTCTTACCCATAAGCTCTATCCAATGTTACCATTTTAGTCTGAAGGAATCCTCAACCCAGACCACTAGGCCAAGAAAATAAACACATTGCCAATCCTCAATGCTTGCAATGTGTAGGACTCTCTGTTGTATAAAATGTTGGCAGCTCTTTATTTTCCATGAGCAGTAGTCTGAAAGTACTTGGTTCCCCTCACAGCTGCCCTTATTCTTTGGCAACAGGAAAGTTCTGTTTACAAGTGAGACGTTTCCACCCATGCATCCCCATGGCTGTGACATTAGTCTTGGTTAGCTGTAACTCATTTTGGACAGTTTCGTTTCAGAGATGTTTCACCTGTTCAACTTATTTAAAATCACTAATACAGTACATTTTCATCAGCCTCAAGTTATATAGCTCTTAATTTTAAAAAGAAAGAAATTTACAAGTATGCTTCTAAAGACCATTAAAAGTTGTACTGTCTGGAGTTCAAATTACCATTTCTCATGAACACATTATTTATGAAGAAAAGTTTTAACTGTGTTTTACCTGTAAAATTTTAGTAAGTGATTTATTGTCTACTATATTTGGCCCACGTTCATTAGTTTCTTATCAATTGTCTATGGGTTTTTTTGGTCTCTTTGCTTTTTTGGTTTTTGCTTTGTTTGGATGTTTGTGTTTAGATAGGAACGCTTAAAGTTAGTGTGTATTTTTCCCCTTGAGTATTATGTTTCATACTCTTCAAGGATTCATTTTATCTGTTTATTCTTATTTAACCTACATTCTGCAAACGAGGTCACTATTGGTTCACTCCGAGGTATATGTGTTTCTTCCCGAAATCCTCTGAATTCTCAGTTCTCTGGGAGGAAGGTACACAGTTCCTCTTGCTTTGGGGTCAGATTCATTGTACTTGAAGTGTGGAACTCTCAGTTTCTGGTTTACTCAGTGCAACAGGCATGGCCAGTGCAAAATTAAAAGCAAGTTCTGGTTCAAATGGCACACATGGCCTCTCAAGGCTGTCAGCACCTCCACTTACTCAGACATAGAGGTAACCACATTCAATTTGTAGTTTTCAGTTTTGCTGAACTACCACACATCATGTGTCCACTGTAATTCTGTGCTCACAGGGCAACAAGTCTGCCATATGCAAATGTGGCCTCAAGGAATATGCGTATTGCAAGTATCCCCTCTGTCCATGTGTGTACTTCATTGCCATGCTTCACTTACAAAACACAAAATCAAAAATAAAATTATCAGAATTTCAAGATGGTGATAGCAGAACATTAAACTAAATGCAGGGTCCTTCTGATCACAGGCACTGTATGACTGCACAGAATGCCCTTCCAGGAAGCCGGTCATGACACAAGCCAACTAACTCCAGCGACAAACTTTTGCTGGCTATATCTGCATCTGTGGCTTTTCTGACCTCAACTTCATCCCATTTAGTTTGGTTTTTAAGACACTATTTTGCAAGGTCACCTTTAACCCAAGTGATAACTTTGTGAAACTCAAAAAAGATACCTCCTTGTCTAGGCAGATGAAGTCCTCATAGGGCACATGGCAAACTCATTCCCCTTTGAATATCAAGGTAATAAACTTCATTGAATGATGGGCATATCATACACACTCATATGATCACCCTTATTATTTATTTTCGCTGCTAATGAACTGTTAAAGACAAGAATGAGCATAAAGAACTGGTATTACTGCTGAAGCCTGCCTTCAAAATCCTGAATCTTCTTTACAAAGACTCGTCTTCTGCTCCTCTGTCTCTTATAAAATATCTACTTTCGTTGTATCTGGTCTTTGTGACCTGTAAACAAATAAGATACCTCCTAATGCTGATACAATCACTTGAATAAACTGGCCCTGGGGCCCTCCAGAATACAGCTACCACTATTCCTACCTCCTTTGCTGCACACCATTATTAGCATCAAGCCATTATTGAAGGCTTTCTGCTGTTAACACTCATGGTCTGTCTGAGTTCCTTTTGGTCTGGAGCTTTTCTGGTTTTGGTCGTCTGCTGCAGACACTCTCCGTCTGTCTCAGTTGGTGTGGTGGCTGCTGTTGTAGCAAATATATTGTTGACATCAATTCTGTTGGGATATAGAGTGTAACCCGCCTCTGGGAGATGCAGTCCTTCCCTCCATCAAAGGAAAACTCAGAGATAAAATTGTTTAGAAATGAAAAGGAGAAGTTTACTTGCAAAAATGCAAGAGAGTCAGACATAAAAAGACTGGCTCACTAAATAAAGAGCATGATGAGCATTTAAAAGGAGAGAAAAAAAGAAACATATTTCCAAGGTTGCCAAGTGTACATTACTGTGTTTAGTGGAAAAACTTCCCATGATTATCATATTCATAAAGGTCATGATATCCCTTCAGACATTAGCATACAAAAATTGGGGATAAAATTATTTTTACTAAGTTGTTCAGGTTATAGTAAAATCTCAAGATTTCATTTACTGTTAGGACCAGAACCAAAGAGAATGATCCTATGTTATTTTTGGCTTATCTCAAGGTACAAAATGCTTTTCTCCTCATTATGTGTGATGTCAAGCACGTAGCAATGTTCAAAGCAGGATAAACTGTCAGCTCTTGCTTCCCTCCTTCCCAGGGTTAGCATTCTTCTGAGCAATTCTAAACAGGTAAGATGATTAAACAGGTACGCCTTCAGGGGCATCCATTATATCGTTATGTCTTTTATTTACAACTTAATGCCTTCAGGGTCACAGTGCAGACTCATCAGACAATCCTTGGGAGAGACAACTATGGTTTTATTCATGCAGGCCGGCAGTCTACCTTGCATTGTCTTTAGTAGAAAGATATTTCTTAATATTATCAAAGTGAAGTGTTACCTACAAGAGCCATTATTATTTCATCTGGCTACTATGTTGCTTTCTCAGAAGCTTAAGTATCCCTGGACAAGTGAGAGGCCTGAAGGGCAATCACGACTTTCCATGTTCCTGAGTCTGCAAGTACACCAAACCTCACTAATGTTACAACAAGTCCTAGATTCTTATGGCCATAGAACCATACATTTTAGATTTTTTAAGTTGCAGAAAAGTGACATTTCATTACTAAATACTTCAGCATTGACTCCTCAGAATAAGAACATTCTATACATTACCAAGATACCCTCATAACATCTAATGTATTTAACATTTACATCATAATATTGTATAATATTCAGTCCTTATTCAAATCTGCCCAGTTGCCTTCAAGATGTCCTTTATGTGTTTCTGAAAATTCAGAATCCAACCACACATCACCCATTGTGTTTGGTTTTCGTGTCTGTTTAATCTCCTTTAATCCAGAACACACCTGGTAACTTTTTCTTTGTTTGTGTTTTGTCCTTCATGACATTGACATTTTGAGGAAATGAAGCTATTTGTTGTTTTGTAGAATCTTCTATTGATCTGTCTGTCTAGTAATGTACCAATGTCAAACTGCTATATTATAGAGGTTCTATATTCTGTTTTAATATTTGCTATTAATTAATTCTCTTTCCTCATTTCTCTAATTTTTCAGAGTTTTTAAAAATTATTCTTAAATGTTTACTTTCCCATATAAACTTTCTAGTCTAATTTTCTACCTCCAGGAAAAAAAGAAATCTTGTTGGAATTTTTGAGAAATCAAATTGATGCTATATATTAACTTGAAAAAATTGGCACACAAGCTAAGCTATTAATCATAAAAGTTGTGTTAGAAGTTCCCTTAATGTTTCAAAGAGGTAAGACTTTTTCCCAGTTAGCTCAGAATTTGTGCTTTTACTAATAACCTTAAAAAGGCAAATGCTAAGCAGCAGATTAATTGTTAATTTTTTATCATCAAACATACAAAAGTAAAAAAAAGTGTATAATGAACCCCCCAGCACTCATCACCCCGCTTCGGTAATGATCAGCAATGATTTCTCCTCTACCCACAGTACCTCTCTTGTGGCCCAAATTATTTTACCCTCATGGTGTTTTAAAGAGTTTTTTCTCTCATGTGCTATACATGAATGATCTAGCTTTGCTAAAATATCATTACCTCTTCATGTATCATCAAATATCTAGTCTTCTTAATTTAAACCATTGCTGTAGTAGTCAAAACTAAAAGTGCAAACAAACACATTGAATTAAATTGAGAAGTAAATGATTCATTGAACAGATTATTCTTTCCACATGTAGAACTGAATGACCATGTGTTGAGATAGAGTACATAGATAACTACAGTTTCAAATCCTTTCCAATAATAAAACGAAAGACAATTGTAACTGGAGGACATATTTAGAACCCCCTATAGATATGATCACATTCTGCTTAGCAAAATGTCTTTTAAGTGTAGAATCCTGATAGAGGAGCATAAGCATTTTTATGAAAGCCATCAACACCTACCTGAATTTTTGCATTTAAGTCAACACCAATTGTCTTATCACTTTATATTAAATTCATGATGCTCATTGCCTTCAGAAAGAAAATTGAGAGGTTCTATGACCTTTCTATACCTTTCCAACCTCTGTCATGTTACTGCCTCTGCACATTCTGTAGTCCAGCTGTCCTGAGCTGCTTCTGGTTCCCCTAATGTGTTGATCCCTCTTGCCTCTAGGCATTTAAGTGTACTCCTCCTATGTACTCTCACCTCTTTCTCTCACTTCTCCCATTTTATGTTTATAGTGATACCTCCTTAAACAAATGATATCCTTAAACAGATTGATATCACTCCTTAAACAGATTGATATCACTCCTCTTGCAAATCATCCTTGACCACCCCCCAAATTCTCATTTATGACACTCTACAAAGGCAATTATTTGATATATATTTATGTGTTTTCTTCTCCTGTAGTCTATGAGCTCCTTAAAGGAAGGCACCGTATCTAAGTAACCCATTTTATTTGCATCTTCTAAATAAATTGTGATTATAAAACAGATGCTTGTAAACAAGTATGAATGAATGCTTTAATGAAAATATATTTTATACATAAAAATATAATTCAGAAACTATAATTCAGAGAATCTAGATTTTGGTTTCTTATTTGCCAAAAGGTGAGTATGCAATATGTAAGTGTGTCTTTCTGCGTGTTTTTGATAGCTCTAAAATAAGAACCCTAATATCAGCCATGCACAAATTACAAAATTACTGTGCATTGAATGTATTAAAAATACAAATGTAAGGAATTTTGAAAAATAGCAAGAAGAATGGTATTAACCTCACACTGGAACCTCTGACCCATTATATTACAAGGAACAGGTGCATTAGCTGACATACATAAGTTTTCACTATGTACTAGTTCATGTCCCTCATATATCACCCCACAGCTAAGGTAATGTACTTAGAAAGGGATGCACTGAAATTGTAATTATTACTATGTGTCTAAAGAGCTCTGCTACAATAGGCACATTTTATATGAAGACTTTTGAAAGATTAAATTGAAGAAGTCTCTCCCTAATATAAATTAGCACAAACAAACAACATTATGTTTCAAAGATCTTTGAATAATTATCTAATATATCTATAAATACACAAATTACTTTTTGAGAAAAGTAATATATATATTTTGGGCTTAGCAGGTTTCTTTTGGAGAGGTACACTATTTTATGACTGTAGGTTTACTCCAAAGCTGGCAAAACTAATGGAGCATTACCATGCTTGATGAAACACTACTGCTCAAACAAATATATATGAAAATGAAAGTAATTGGAGAGATTACTGCTTTTTAGATTAGTGTCTATTATCAATAAGCAGAGAGTTTCAAGTGCTCTAGCTAATGTGATTTCTTTGCCATTAAGGATAATTTATTGTTTTATTGTATGAATAGTTGTCAAATCTTTTTACAATGAGTCGGATAAATCTTTGCACAATATTTAGTACCTCTTTAAAAAATGAGATTTGAAATGCACTGAACAAGGGACTACCTTTTAACATTTTTTCTCAGATAAAATGCTTGCTGCTTGAGCAATTGATACAGGTATAAGCTGATAATATCTCATGTGGCAGAGAGCCCAGTAGCTATTTACATGTGGCTGCCATCTTGTCAATTAATCATGCATAAGCTGCCTGAACTTTTGAATCTGATATGACTAAACTGGTCATGTCACCATTACTACTATGTCAAAGCAGTCCTAACAAAGTATTTAACTTTGGGTTTGGCTTCCCACAGCTTTTCTGGTAGTGAGGGATGTGTTAATGTGTCTGTGTGAGTGGTGGAATTAAGGGAGGAGAACCCCATGAGTGCAATAGAGGTACAGTAAAACAGTACCTCTATCTGGCAGAATTTTCCAGTTAATCCTTGGTAGGGGTGGTCCAAGCAAGGGAAAAGTAGAGGCAGGGAGATCAAGAATGAGTGACAAGTTGTTGTTCCCGAAGACTGGCTAAGAATGCAGAGATTCTAGCTAATAAGATCTTTCACAGAGTTCAATTTCTGGGTCAAACTTCTGGGTTAACTAGAGGACTGTGAAGAGCAAGGCAAACCACAGTCTTATAGGAAATGGCATGATAACACAGCACAGATTTGTGAATAGAAAAGACAAATTTGGGTGCCAATTAGCAGTCCTAGGAGCAGGACTGGCACTTCATACATCTCAGTATAGAAAATCTAATTACAAATTTCAAAACAGAGCAGACCATAAATAAAAGCTGATTTGTTTTGTTTGTTTGTTTTTGAGACAGAGTTTTGCTCTGTCGCCCAGGCTATAGTGCAGTGGTGCGATCTCGACTTACTGCAACCTCCTCCTCCCTGGTTCAAGCGATTCTCCTGCCGCAGCCTCCAGAGTAGCTGGGATTACAGGCACACACCACCACACCCAGCTAATTTTTGTATTTTTAGTAGAGACGGGGTTTCACCTTGTTGGCCAGGCTGATCTCAAACTCCTGACCTCAGGTGATCCACTTGCCTTGGCCTCCCAAAGTGCCAGGATCACAGGCGTGAGCTCCAGGCCAATTTGATGTTTTAAAATCTAAACTATGCAAAGGCTTCTTAAATCATCTTTGACCAGGGAAAGGATTTTTCCCAAGAGCATGGGTTTAGATGAACAGGTCTAAATGGAAGAGTTAGAAAAATATGAAGAACCAGGCAAGATCTTCACTGTGCTGCAGATATACTCTCAGAGGTATTGCAGATAAATGTTTTAACTCCAGCTCTCTAAGGGTGGAGGTGAGAGGTGAAAGTAATAAAAAGGCCTGATTTGAAATACCTGCTGATTTTGTAATGTAAATACTTTCTACATGATCAATTTCTAGCTACCATCATGCTATAAATCTGGTTGTAATTATGAAAATGTTAACACTGTTAACAATTGGCTTTTTTGAGCTAGTAAAAATATTTCCAGCACATTACTCTTACAATGGATAAGTACATGTCACAGTGAATTTATTAAACCACTTGTTTGAACGTTGTTGTTAATAAATTATCAATTACTTTTAATCAATATTTTTTTGAATTTTTATTTTATCATTTGGAAAGTATTTACTGAGTACCTTTTATATGCCAGAGCTTGTACTGGGTATTACTCAGTTTTTTTAAGTCCAATGCAACACGTATTCTGGAAGGCCATGGACTATATTGTATATAGGTCATAAGCAATTCCTGAATTATTTAAAATTATAGACTGTTAATAATTCCATCAGAAGATACATGTACTTGCCATTTTTATAGATTAAATATAGTCGCAATTTTCTTTGATGTTCTGTCCTCTAAAACTAGAATCTAATTCCCCATTCTTTGTATCTAGGCTGGAATTAGTGGCTTCCTTGACTAATGGAAATTGACAGAAGTGATGTGTAGGATATAGTGTGGGTCAATGCTGATGCCTTGTAGCTTTTGTAAGGCCTCTTGGAACACTTGCTTTTTGGAGCCCTAGGTCTACATGTAAGAAGTTCAACTATTCTAAGATTGTCATGCTATCTGGAAGCCCAAGAGAAGTGCCCCTTGCTGTTCTAGCCTCAGCCTTTTGAGTCCTCCCAGCCGAGGCCACAGACATCATGGAACAGAGATGAGCCATCTCTACTCGGCACTGTCTGAATTCCTGACTCTCAAAATTGTTAGATATGGTAACAATAATTATCTTTTAAAAAGTTGTATTTTGTTTAATCCTCTAGGATTATTATGTTATTATCATAGTTTGGGCCACTATAACAGAATACCATAAACTGGGTGGTTTAAATAATGGAAATTTATTTATTACAGTTCTGAAGGCTGGGACGTCTGAAGGAGGCTGACAGGGTGCCAGCATGGTCAGTGCTAGTGATGGCTTTTTTTCTGGTTTGCAGACATTTATTTTCTCCTTGTATCCTCAACATGGTGGAGGGCAAAGACAGAGAAAGCAAGCTCTCTGGTGTCTTTTTTTTTTTTTTTGACAGGGTCTCTCTCTGTTGACCAGGCTGGAGTGCAGTGGTGCGATTATGGCTCCCTGCAGCCTTGATCTCATGGGATTAAGCAATCCTCCCACCTCAGCCTCCTGAGTAGCTGAGACTACATGTGCATGCCACCAAACCAGGCTAATTATTTAATTATTTTCTTCTCTTTTTTTTTTGTTTTTTTGGTAGAGGCAATGTCTTGCCCTGTTTTCCAGGCTGGTCTGGAACTCCTGGGCTCAAGTGATCCTCCCACCCCAGCCTCCCAAAGCGCTGGGATTACAGGCCTGAGACACTGTACTCAGGGCCTGTCTGGTGTCTTTTTGTAAGAACACTAATCTCATTGATATAGGATTGGTCATATTAGGCCTAATTTTGTGACATAATTACCTCAATGGCCCTATCGCGTCTTAGTATAACATTGAGCATTAGGATTTCAACATATGAACTGATGGGGGAGGTACAAACATTCAGTCCATAGAAATTATGGTATAGTTTGTTACTCAACAAAGACAGCTGGAATTTCAATATTCGAAGTTATCTCCTGTTTTCTGCATATTTCTGTTGTTGGCTCTGTACTTCAGAGGGATAAATACAATGAAAGAAAGTGAACAAGAATAAATTTTATACTCAAATATTTTAAGGTATTAAAATACCATCAGAAGTAGAAAGTTAATTTCAAATAGTTGTAATAATACTGTTTCAAAATAATAAATATTTTGTAGTTTCTACAAGTAGGAAACCCAATCTAATGATCCTTTTCCATTCTATACCCTCTTAAGAAAAATGAAAAACTGTGAAGCTTTCAATGTTTATTCTTCAGAAGCCAGACACAGCGTTCATGCCTCTTTTATATTGTTTATCTATTCTATTTCAATGTTACATCTTGTTTCCTCTTCTAGATTTTCAGGGGCAGAAATTTCGTGTGTTCTTGGTAGTCCTAACTTAAGGTCTGGTACATCACAAGTATTCACTAAATCACTGGCAAATAAAGTCAAGTTTTCTTGGGTCTCTAAGCAGTCTCCAAATGTTATGAAAATGTTCATACATATATTTGTATGTTTTTATATGTGCATTTTTCCAGAGGGAGGAGCAATCATTTTCAGCGGATTTTCATATTGGAATTCATGAAAAATAAAGTTGTTGTGTTATCATCGCTCCTCTCCTCTAAAGCATTCAAGTTATTTGTAGTCTTTTATTTTTCAAATCCTCAAATAAAAGGATTTTCCAAATTATTTTATTATATACTTACCATTTTAAAGTTGTATAGTCACTTTTTTTCTTCAGAATACCCTAACTTCCTGAAGAGCCATTTCCATATCTTATTGCCTCTTAGATCTCAATACTCAGCATTTATTAGCAAGCCTGATACACAGTGTGTACTCAATATGTTTGTCAACTTAATCAAAAACTGTAATTTTTGCTGCATTCCAATTTTAGCCAATACTGAAAAAAATTGAGTAAATATGGTTCTGTCTTGTAGATGTGCTTTCTTGACTCAGAATTTTTATTGCTTCAAATTATATTAGTGTTGATAGCGGTGTTTACTTACTGCTTGAAGCATTTCTAACTGTGATGTATCCAGGATGTAAACTGCTATCAGGGTAATATAACGTTGTTAAGATAAATTACTTAGAGAAATTCCGTAAGAGAAACTTACTAGAATGAAGTTGAAAATTATGGCAAAGGGATACAAATGGACTGGTTTATTTAGATTTGGGCTAAGAATTAAGTGAGAATTTGTATTGTGGAGATCCTGTCTCCAACACTAATACCATTTAATTGACTTTAACACAAGACAGCCCCTAGGTCACCAGCAAGAGTGAGGCACTAGTCTTCAAGATGAGTCTTTCTGTGGCTCCACACACCATCTCTACTGCTTCTGAACATTTTTGTGATTGATAGATTAATACAACTCTCACCTACAAAACTACCCTCATCTTGTAAATCAGGGTATTATTTTTATTCCTCATACTGGTCATTTTCACATAGCTTTCTCACTGCAAGCCAAGAAGAAGAGTTAATATTGATATATTGTATATGACATTTTCACTGAAGAGGTGATGATGGGAAAAGGGGAAATAAAGGAGAACCTCATCTTATAATTCTGTGCTTATTTTGTTAAAGGTTAGAGCCACATTTAGCTCCTTAAGCCCTAGATTTCCATTTTAATTTAAGCATTCCTTCCCAGTGACCTTTCTCTTTCACAAAAAAAAAAAAAAAAAAAAAAAACCAGCATGTAGTCTGACAGTTTTATTCTTCAAAATCTACCCGCGTTTTTGACTTTTAAGTAAGAACTGAGAGAGTCTATCAGAGTTTGCATAAAGCAGGCATTTTTTTTTTTAAACTCAGGGGCTTTTGAATTGTCTTTATTGGAGCTGGCATCATTCAGCCTAAGGCAAGAAAGAAAATCATAAGAACAGTCTTTAAGAGTTGCATTTTTAATGGAAAGAAAACAGGGGAGTACCACCTTGTCAATGTTGTGGTATCTACAACCTCTCACTCCCTACTCCCTTCAAAACCTGCCAGGTACCATCAGCTTCTGAAGCATGTGGTCTGATAAAAATTATGGTTAATTTTCATTGGTATTTTTATTACTTTCTCTAAGGAGTGAAAGTGAGTGACAAAGTATTCAGTAATGGTTACAACATATATATATATATATATATTTTTTTTTTCTTCAGGTATTGGAAATCTCAGCAATTCAATTATATACACCATTAGTTCTAAAGCAGACTGGTTGGAAAACATGATCCCATCAACGCAGCAGGTACATAGTTAAACCCTAGTCTAATGATCACAATTAAAAGTGTCACAGTTTGTGTTTTCATAATGTGTTCTGCAAATGTCCTCTGTACAAAACATAAGAAAATTTAAAAATAGATTTCAAAAGTTCTAACAATATCAACACTTATTTATTAAGTACTAAAATACAAAGTACTATTCAAAAGAGACGCACAATAAACAGGATAGACAGAGCAGCTGCCATCAAGGGGAAGATGTAACAATGACTACATGCTATTGATATCAAAATAGTCTAGTTGAAAGATGAGAAAGAAATAATCACCCAGAAGTTTGTCTATCTAAACCAATTAAGTTCCCAGTAGACTTAATTTTGTTAAGTTTGGAAGAAGAATGCTTGGCTAGAATTATTTGGTTCAATGGAAGATATTTTCTCTTAACAGTTACAAATGAACAAATAAGCAAACAAAACAAGAACAAGAACTAACAAACTGGAAAGCATTTTTCCCACAGTAATGATTGTTTTGTCACTCAGTTAACATTCTTTCTTCCCTCCCTTTCTTCTCTCTCTTTCTTTCCTTTTCTCTCTCCCTTTAACAAAGATTCAATCAACACCAAGTTTGTTTCAGGCACTAAGTTAGACACTTCGGATTTAAAGTATAGTACTGGCTTTATGGACCTACTATCTAATTGAGATGGAATGGGAAAACCTCTTTAAAAATAGAACATTTGCTTTATTTAAATAAGTATTTATATTAAACCTCATTACAAAGATTTGAAATGGAACAATAGGGAAGTAATGATGAATTCTGCACATGGATTCAGGAAGTCATATATATAAAGTTTTCTCACTAATGTATTTTGAAAGATATATAGAAATATACTGTTTCTTCAGGCTTATTTCCCATTAGAAGTTCATTGAGGGTTTCGAACTGCCCACCTCCCCACACCTCCTACACACACACAAACCCTACAATCACTTAAAACACTCTAAATACTGTTTTTTCCCATCAGTTTAACTTCAGCTTATCTTTAAAGGTTCAGTTCAAGTCTTAAGACTTTCTTGAATTTCACAGAAAATGACATCTTCATGTCCACAATTTGTTCTTAGACATAGCCAATAACATCTCCCACTAGTTTTCTAGTTGTCTTAGGTTTCATCTTTGTCTCCTCAAGTAAATGAGCAACTCTGTAAGTAGATAGTATAGTCCTATGAAGTCTCCTGGTTCTCTTGAAAGAAATTTAGCAGTTAGTAGCTATGTACAATTAGTTTGGTTGTTTTCTCCGGGCTATTCCTCTAACAGTTTGACAAATGCTTAATGATACAAATTTTCCTTCACTGTCCCCATCCCTGGCCCTACATGTGCATATTCTATTCTATGCCATAAGCAATAAAATCTCTAACCAATTAAAGAGCACCATATCTTCTTTTGTATAGGAAGACATACCAAGAGAAAATATGGAAGCACACCAGTCGTTATATCACCAACCAAAAGTATGGTGAAATTCATTCTCAGTGATAATGGAGCTTGTTCTGGATTTAACAGTATCCTTCAAATGTAACACGTTAAATAATGGCTTCAAAGAAAGGTGATTTATACATAAGAAATATCATTTGTATATAGTAATTAGACATCTCAGGTGAATGCTGGTTTCCAGAGTAGTATTACATACATACTTTCTTATGTATGTACCTTTCTTTCTTTCTCTCTCTCTCTTTCTTTCTTTCTTTCTTTCAGACAGGATCTTGCTCTGCTTGCTCTATGCAACTGCTCTCTTTCTAAACTACCAGGAAGAAAAATTGTGAAGCATTTTTAAGAGTGAAAAAGCTGACTTCAGGTTTCTTTTCTATAGTTACAAGTCTTTTAATGATCTTGTTTAAAGTAGATGCACATCTATTCTGTGAAGAAAAGCTACGATGCGCTTTGATACTATGTTCTTCCTGCAGCTATTCGCTTCCTTAAGGAGAAGGGGAAAAAAGTTTCTTGGACTTACAACATTTGGATTAAGGGGGTCGGCTTATTATAGTGCCATTATCTCCCCCACTTCCTTCTGCCTGCACTGAGCACAAAGAAATTTCTTTAGAAGTTTAGAAGGAAAAGGACATCTCCCTTGGGTTGTCCTTGAGCTAACAGCTGCAGACTTCAGATTTGCAAGATAACTCATGCATCAGCACAGTAAGAAACCAGGTCCTGCCCTCACTTAAAAGTTCAAAGGCTATGGTTGAAAAATGTGCCCATATCAACTGACTTCTGAAGATGCTGAACCTTTAACAAGGTTAAAGGTCAGAAAATATTAGGAGGTTAGGGTGAAAAGACTCAATAAAAGCCTTCCATTAAAAGTTGGCCAAAAGAGAGATGATCTAGACAAGGTCAAAGAACAGAAGAGTTGAGCAGCAGGAAACACACACAGTGGTCACAAATCAAAGTAGAGAGAGGAATTGCTGAAGGAGATGTCTGCTGATTTTTTTTCCCTTCAAAGTGCTAAAAATGTAGGGATATAAATCGAAATAAAATATTTTTAAAAGTCAAGTAACAAGTACCTACATGAGTGTGATTTTTATGTGACTCAGGACTATGTTAATCTAGGAGAATCCATCAGAGATCTATGACGTATTTAATCTAGGATTCAGGTTTCAGGACTTCCTTATTAGATGTGAAGCATCTTTATCATTCATTTTCTTTTACTACTTCAATAATATAGCCCCTGAAAAGTAGAAAGAAAACTTAATTGATATCAGATTTCTTTTTTTAATCTAAAATTTTTCTTTCTTTTGCTTTTAAAGACAAAATATCTCTTGGTATTGCCCAGGCTGGCCTCAAACTCCTGGCCTCAAGCAGTAATTCTCCTGCCTCAGCCTCTCAAAGTGCTGAGATTACAGGCATAAGCTACCATTCCTGGCAGATATCAAACTTCAATATGTCACCTGAGAGCATACTTTTAGTTTAATAACACACTGTCTCTTATTCACAGTCCTCCAGGAAAAATAAGTACTTTACCATGTTGTTCTGAATTATAATAAAACCAATATTATATAATATTAGAAATATTACATATATCCAATATTGTATAATATTGGATCTATATGATATATATGAGATATATATATATATTTCCAATAGATAAATTACATTTCCAAGAACATTGGGGGTGCCCACAATTGTTCTTGGTATCACTCTAGGGTGATATTTCTTATTTATTTATTTATTTATTTATTTAGAGATGGAGTCTCACTCTGTCACCCTAGCTGGAGAGCAGTGGTGCTTTCTCAGCTCACTGCAACCTCCGCCTCCCGGGTTCAAGTGATTCTCCTGCCTTAGCCTCCCAAGCAGCTGGGATTACAGCCACATGCCACCGTGGCCGGCTAATGTTTCATATTTTTAGTAGAGATGGGTTTTCACCATGTTAGCCAGGATGGTCTCAATCTCCTGACCTCATGATCTGCCCACCTCAGCCTCCCAAAGTCCTGGGATTACAGTCATGAGCCACCATGCCTGGCCTAGAGTGATATTTCTAAAAATACATATCTAACCCCATCACTGCTAATAATATCCTCAATCTTTATATTTTTTGTAAAGATTAAGAGAAGTAGGGCCAGGCGCAGTGTCTCACGCTTATAATACCAGCACTTTGGGAGACTGAGGCAGGTGGATCATGAGGTCAGGAGTTCAAGACCAGCCTGGCCATGATGGTGAAACCCCGTGTCTACTAAAAATACAAAAGTTAGCCAGGCGTGGTGGCGCATGCCTGTAATCCCAGCTACTCCAGAGGCTGAGGCATAGAATTGCTTAAACCTGGGAGGCAGAGGTTCCAGTAAGCTAAGATTGCACCACTGCACTCCAGCCTGGGAGACAGAGCAAGACTCCGTCTCAAAAAAAAAAAAAAAAAAAAAAAAAAGAGAGAGAGAGAGAAGTGATATATGTGAAAGTCCCAGTGCAATGCTATGTAGGAGGCTGTATAAAGAGATCAATAAATGCTGATCTTCCTCTTTCGCCCTCCTTTGAATAACAATATGCAGACTATATCATGTGAAAATCTCATACACCACAACACCCAGAAATTATTTACAAAATATTTTTTAAATTCCCTTTAAGTTCCCTTTACGTTTTTACAGAACTAAGGAAAACATGAGAGGTAAATTATAAAGAGGGAATCAGAAACAGTGATAAATATGAAATGGTACTGGGAATATAATGGGGAGAAAGTGAGGATTTTCTATTAGGGAAAAAATAGGAATTGGGGCTTAATGGCCACAGGAGATGAAACCTTTGGTATAGAAGAGACAGAGTAGGGCTCTAAATCAATGCACAAAGCTGAAGCTCTCAAAGACCATGTATGTCCTCAGAGCAAACATGGCCTAAAAATAAAAACGAATCTCTATACTGGCACAAATAGACCATCAAAAAGCTTGCCTTTCTTAACCTGAGTGAATTTAAAAAAAAAAAGAAAAAAAAGTCTCTTTCGAGAATACTAAGAATTAACAAAACATGAATTAAAAATTTAATAGAGAATAAAACAACATAATAGATCCAGGGAAAGAAGTCAGTGGAAAAGCTAAAGATAGCTTTGAAAAAATTATTCAGAGTCTAGCACAGAGACATAAAAAATACGATGTGTAAATGAAATGGAGTACCCTATTTTTAAGGTTTTTTTTTTTCTTTCCTTCTGTGGCCCTTTATAATAAAATAATAACTTTGACACTCCTTCTTTACACCAGGCACTCCTTTGCATTGTTAGCTTATCTAGTTATGTTTGCTTAGAAGTTCCAGAAACTGAATCTTGAGACAATCCAGGTGTCTATGAAATTCTCCCCCACCAGGAGATCACTTCAAGGCTGTGGCTAATTTACAACTCAGTCTAGCCTGAGATAGCACCAGCCCATTCACCAGATGGGGCAATAACTCAAGACAGGTAATCAGAGTAAGTCACTCAGACCACAACACCTCACCCCTTCTGCCTGCCCTTCATTCCATACTCCTCTTTGTGTATTCTGCCCAGAAAACTTGAAATTGTTTCTTTAAGGCAGAAGACTGAACCATTTCACCACTGCTAGCTTTGGAAAACAAAGTCACTTTCCTTCCACCAAACCTTGTTTGTGTTTTTTGGCTTTGTAAGCAGCAAGCAGCAGAAACTGTGTTCATTTATATGAAGATTGCTTAAGAAACCCAGAAGTAGAATACATATTTCCATCACATGTCCATTAGGAGTTGCCAAAGTAGTGAATAGAATGAATGAAAAGAGTGTGAGTATTTCCGAGAATAGAAAAAATAGAAAAATCCATAGATTTGAAAATCACAATGAGTATAAAATAATTTGGATATAATAAATCTGTCTCTAAGCAAATACAAAAGTAAACCCAGATACCGCAGAAGGAAGAGCTTAGAAGCCAAAAGGAAGAAATGACAAATTACCTAAATAGGAAGAACATTAGACTACAATAGACCTATTGGACAAGTAAAAGATAGTGAAATAATGTATTAACATGCTGAGAAAAAGTAACTAGTAATACAGAATTCCATACCCCAGTAAACAATCATTTAAGATTTATAGTGGAATAAATGATTTTCCAATACCAGTAACTAAGCACCTTCTCCAAAAGTTTCTCAAAGAAATAACTTCTAAAAGAAATAACATCTTCAAGAAAAAGAAAATTGGAAGTCAGAAAAAGTAAGCTACTGGGAGGGAAATGGTAAGCAAATAAATTGTTAAACATACAGATGAATTTAAAGATGTATTAAATATAGAAGCAGTAATAACAAAAGACAGTATGAGTTTAAAAATAAAGTAAGTAAAATACTGTGCATTAAAAATGTTAAGACCAATATCAGCAATGAAAAACTTTGCATGCTTATAGTTAGAGCAGAGATTAAACAATTAACATGAATATTATAGTAGTCTTCATGGCAATACTTTTGGGTGAAAATAACTAATTCAAGAAGAAATCGAAAGCCTGACGTGTTCTACAGCAACTTAATAAATTAAGTAAGTTATTAACAGATATACAATAGTCACAAAGGGCATGCAAAGGCCAAATAAAGATTTAAATTCTACAAAAAAGTGGAAGAACAAGATTATCCAATTTTATTTAAGCTGTTTCAGAGAGTAGAAATTGAAGAAATTATTCCTTATTCATTTCATAGATTAAGTATAATCTAATATTAACATTAAATAGCTTATAAAGAAGGGCAAGTATTGTCACATAAATCTAGATAAAAGAGCATTAAATAAAATAATAGCAAAGCAAATTCAATAATATACAGAAACTCTTATAATCAAATTATGTTTCTCTAAGAATATAAGAATGTTTTAACATAAAACATTTAGTTTTATCTTACATTTTCCTCATTAACATATTAAATTTCAAAATTAGCACCTCAAAGGTACAAACATTAATATTACTCAGCAGGTATTAATGAAAACTCTTAGCAACTCAGGAATAGAAAGAAACTTCCTTAATCTAAAACTTGCAATAAACATTATACTTAATGATAAAACATTAGAATTCCATTTAAAATCATTTATAAAATTTCATTTAAAAATAACTCCTAGAATGATTAAAAAGGAAGAAAAATATTTCTCCTCATTTATAATCATATGATTATCTGCTTAGAAAATTCAAAAAAGTGACAATCATAACTAATAAAAGAATCCAGCAAAGTTATAAAATATAACTTTAAAATGAACATGTAAAGCAATTGTTTGCCTATATACTCAAAAGAAATATTTAGAAGATATGATTAATTTAGAAAACAAAAATATGACTGGAAATGGCACCAAATCTTAGGAATAAATTTTTAAAACATATTTTTAGGAAGACATTTAGAAAATGTTGAGGTTTTAAAAATACCTGAAATATTTGGATAAATGTCAATTGAGAGGAAGATTCACTATATAAGTAGAACATTTTCCAAAACGGTATCAATTTATACATCTAATACATCTTAATCAAAATGCAAACAAGTTGTATTTTAGATCTTTAAAAGCAGGACCCAATAATTAATATAGAAGATGTCTATGAGATTTCCTGTGGGTTATTTTTATTCTGAATCATATCAATTGATTCTCTTTAGGAAAAAACTTAGAGGATGGAAAAAGCAACTAGTAATATGAGAAACTCCAATATTTTGTCTAGGCCTAAATATTCCCCTAGCAAAGTAAATATGTGTCTAATTAAAATGGAGTATCAAATGAGTTATTTAACATTGTATAATCAATTCAACGAACTAGGATGTTTGTGTGTGTGTGTGTGTGTGTGTGTGTGTATGTAAACACTTCAATACATTTCTTTTCCTTATACAGAGACAACTATTCAATTCAATATTAAGGGGATGGGAAACATCAAGGTTAAGGTAAGGGACCAAATGTATATAACTAGTTTTGCTCCAATCCTAAATGTCACTACAGCAACTATAAAGAAATTCTTTAAAAATGTATAAATCCATAAGGGGAGGGAGAACAGGAAAGGAAGCTGTAATAAGAAAATTTTGAAACTGAAAAAAGGGTGGAGGAATAATCTCTTAGCAGACTCAGGGAAGTGTAATCCTAAATCAGTAGCTGAGAAAGCTGAGAACTATCATAAAGTCTTCAAAAAGCTCAAGAGTTGGTAAAACCAGTTACCTCTGGAATGAAGGAAATGGCTAAAACATGGAGAATATGCTAAAAGGTGTTCCATTTACTCTATAAATGACCTCTGGCAGATGACAGGTTTATGCTATGGAGAAAATAAAAGAGAAGAGATTTGATAAGAGGACAAATAGCTCAATTATATATGTGAGTACCATACCAGCAGTAGGGGATTGATATATTCTGACTATTGGATATTGGTGCTGCAAGTTCTCTTCCTTGACTCAGGCTCCCAGAATGATACAGAATTATGTAACTACCTGAAGAGAATTCAAGAAATCTTACCAACCCAAAACCTAAAGTTAACACTGAGGTACCATATAATGGTCCAAGTGATTGTCACATGCTAAAACTTAAATATTATAAGATCTATCTATGTGCTCAGAGTTTGCAAGAAACTTTTTAGTACCCTGCTCCTGCAAAGGGTAGACTGCCAAGGATTGCTCCCATTAGAAATAAAACAGTAGACAATAGTACCAAGCAAGATGGCAGAATAGAAAGCTCCACTGATTGTCCTCCCCCAAAAGACACCAAGTTAACATCTATCTCCACAGAGAAAACACATTAATAAGACACAAAAATCAGACAAGTGCTCATAGTACCCAGTTTTAACTTCATATTGCTGAAAGAGGCACCAAAAAGATAGAAAAAACTCTCCTGAATCACTGACGCCACCCCTCCCCTACCACCAGTAGACATGGTATGGCTCAGAGAAAGTCTCTGGGCACTGGGGAAAGGAGAACACAGCAATAATAAGGCATTGAACTCAGTCTGTTCTGTTAGAGCAGAAAGGAAAACCAGACCAAACTCAGCTGATGCCTGCCCACAGAAGGATCATTTAAATCAGCTCTAGTCAGAAGGGAATAGCCTATTCAGTGACCTGAACTTGAGTGCCTACAAACCTCATTATTGAGGGCCAAAGTGCTCTTGATATCTAAGTAAACTTGAAAGACAGTTTAGGCCATAATGACTGCAACTCTTAGGTGAGTCCTAGGGCAGAACTAGGCCCAGAGACAGTAGACTGGGGCGGGGGAGGGGCGTGGGGGCCATGATATAGTGAGACACGAGCTGGGGCAACCAAGGGAGTGCTGACATCACCCCTTCTCTAACCCCAAGATGCACAGCTTTTGGCTGCACAAGAGACCTCTTCCTTCCATTTGAGGAGAAGAGAAGGAGAATTAGAAGGACTTTGCCTTTTATCTTGGGTACAAGCTCAGCCACAGCAGGATAGTCATGAGGCTCCCCCTTCCAGGCCCTAGCTCCCAGACATTTCTAGATGCACGCTGAGCTACAAGGGGACCCACTGCCTTGAAGGAAAGAATGTATTCCTGGCAGCATTTATCACCTGCTTACTGAAGAGCCCTTGGGCCCTGAATAACCAGCAGCAATATCCAGGTACTATGTTGAGGGCCCTGGCGAGCCTCTGAGACTTGCTGGCTTCAGGTACCAACACCACCACAAGGAGGATGGAGCACCAAGTAGGCTCATGGGGTCCCTAATTTCAGGACTTCACTCTTGGACAGCATTTATAAAACTGCCCTGGACCACAGAGGTGCCCACTGCCCTGAAGGGTGAGTCCTAGACCAGGTAGCATTCACCATAAGCTGACTTAAAAGCACTTAGATCTTAAGGGAACATTGGTGGTAGTCTGACAGTACTCCTCATGGCTAGGGCTGGCATTGGCTTTGTGGTGAGATTTCTCACTCTTTTCCTTTCGAAAAGGAAGGAAGAGTGGGAAGAACTGAGTTTTGTGGTTTGAGTACTGGTTTGGTCGCAATATAATAGAATACCAGGTAGACTTCTGAGGTTTTTGACTGTAGTCCCTGACTCCCAGATGGCACTTCTGGACCCACCCAGGGCTTGGGGGACCTCATTGCCCTGAATGGAAGGAAAAAGGCCTAGCTGGCTTTGCCATCTGCTGATTGCAGAGCCCTAGGGCCTTGAGTAAACATAGGCAGTAGCCAGAGAGTGGTTAAGGCAGGCATTGCGAGAGACTCACCACAGTCATAGTGCTGGTGGCCGCAGGCGTGCTTGTATCACTCCACCCCCCCAGATTTAGATGGCTAAGAACAGAGATGGAGAGAGAAAGAAAGAGAAAGAAAGCAAGAGAAGAAAACAAGACTCTCTGCCAGGTAAGCCGGATAATTCTCCTGGATCTTGTCCAAGATCATCAAGACAATACCTCTACCAGTCTGCAAGAACCACAGTATTACTGAGCTTGGGGTGGCCCATAAAGCAGAAGCAGCTTAGATCACAACACCCAAGTCCTTTCAAATATCTGGAAAGCCTTCCCAAGAAGGATAGCTACAAATAAGTCCAGACAATGAAGACTATAATAAATACCAAATTCTTTAATGCCCAGACACCAAAGAACATCTACTAGCATCAACACTATCTGGGAAACGTTACCTCAACCAGGTGAAGTAAGTAAGGCACCAGGGACCAATCCTGGAGAAATAGAGATATATGAACTTTCAGATAGAGAATTCAAAATAGGTTTGTTCAGGAAACTTAAAGAAATTCAAGAGAACACAGAGAAGGAATTTAGAATTCTATCAAATAAACTTAACAAAGAGATTCAAATAATTTAAAAGAATTAAGCAGTAATTCTGGAGCAAAATGCAATTGGCGTACTGAAGAATTCATTCAAATCCTTTAATAGCAGAATCAGTCAAGCAGAAGAAAGAATTAGTGGGCCTGAAAACAGGCTATTTGAAAATACATGGTCAGAGGAGATACAAGAAAAAAAAAATGAAGTACACCTATAGAATCTAAAAAATAGCTTCAAAAGGGTAAGTTCAAGAGTTATTGGCCTTAAAGAGGAAGTAGAGAAAAAGATAGGGGTAGAAGTTTATTCAAAAGAATAGTAACAGGCTGATGTGGGTGGATCACAAGGTCAGGAGTTCGAGACCTGCCTGGCCAAGATGGTGAAACCCTATCTCTACTAAAAATACAAAAATTAGCCAGGCACAGTGGCAGGTACCTGTAATTCCAGCTACTTGGGAGGCTGAGGCAGGAGAATCACTTGAATCCAGGAAGCAGAGGTTGCAGTGAACCGAGATCACACCACTGCACTCTAGCCTGGGTGACAGAGCAAGACTTTGTCTCAAAAAAAAAAAAAAAAAATGAAAGAATAGAATGGTAACAGAGAGGTTCCAAAAACTAAAGAAAGATATCAATATCCAAGTACAAGAAGGTCATAGAACACCAAGCACATTTAACCCAAAGAAGACTACCCCAAGGCATCTTATAATCAAATTCTCAGATGTCAAGGATAAAGAAAGGCTCCTAAAAGCAGCAAGACAAAAGAAACAAATGACACGCAATGGAGCTCCAATACGTCTGGCAGCCGGACTTTTCAGTGAAGATCTTATAGCCCAGGAGACAGTGGTATGACATATTTAAAGTACTGAAGGAAAACACAAAAACAAAAAATACTTTTACTGTAGAATAGTGTGTCCAGCAAAAACAAACTTCAAACATGAAGGAGAAATAAAAACTTGCTCAGACAAACCAAAGCTGAGGGATTTCATCAATTTCAGACCTGTCCTATGAGAAATGCTAAAGAAGTACTACAATCAGAAAGAAAAGGACATTAGTGAGCATTAAATAATCACTGAAGGTACAAAACTTACTAATAATAGTAAGTACACACACAAAAAAACAGAATTTTATAACACTGTAACTGTAGTGTGTAAACTATTCTTGTCCCAAGTAGAATGAAGAAACAATGAACCAATCAAAAATGATAACTACAACTTTTCTTCATCTTTTTCTCTTTTTTTGAGACAGGGTCTCACTGTTGCCCAGGCTGGAGTGCAGCGGTGTGATCTCGGCTCACTGCAACCTTCACCTTCCAGGCTCAAGCAAGGCTTGTGCCTCAGCCTCCCAGTTAACTGGAATTACAGTCACCTGCCACCATCCCTTGCTAATTTTGGTATTTTCAGTATAGATGGGGTTTCACCATGTTGCCTAGACTGGTCTCAAACTCTTGAGCCCAAGTGATCTGCCCACCTCGGCCTGACAAAGTGCTGGGATTACAGGCAAGAGTCGCCGCACCTGGCCAGCAATTTTTTAAGACATAGTTAAAACAATAAGATATAAGCAGAAACAACAAAATTTTAAAAAGCAGAAGGATTAAGTTAATGTGAGGTTTTATTAGTTATCTTTTTGCTCATTTGTTTGTTGGTTTATGCAAGTAGTGTTATATTGTTATCAGCTTAAAATAATGGGTTATAAGATAATATTTGCAAGCCTTATGGTAACCTCAAACCAAAAAAAATACAATGGATGCACAAAAAACAAAAAGCAAGAAACTAAGTCATATCACCAGAGAAAATCATCTTCACAAGAGGAAAACAGGAATGAAAGAAAGAAGGAAGAGAAGACCACACAACAACCAGAGAACAAATAACAAAATGGCATGAGTAAGTCCTTACTTATCAATAATAATACTGACTGTAAATTGGTTGCACAGTGGCTCATTCCTGTAATCCTAGTACTTTTTGAGAGTCAGAGGTTGCAGTAAGCCAAGATCGCACCACTGTACTACAGCCTGGGTGACAAAGTGAGACTCCAGCTCAAATAATAATAATAATAAAAATAATAATAATAATAAATAATACTGACTGTAAATGGAATAAATTTTCCAATCAAAACACACAGACTGGATAAATGGATTAAAAAATAAAATAAAATCAACACACCCATTGATCTGTTGCCTACAAGAAACACACTTCACCTATAAAGAAACACATAGACTAATACTAGAGATGGAAAAACATAGCCCATGCCAATGGAAACCAAAAACATCAGGGTCACTACACTTACATCAGACAAATTAGATTTCAAGACAAAAACTATAACAGACAAAGAAGGTGACTATATAATGATAGAGGGGTCAATTCAGCAAGAGGTTATAACAAATTAATACAGATGCAACCAACTCTGGAGTGCCCAGATATATAAAGCAAATATTCTTAGCCCTAAAGAAAGAGATAGGATCCAAAACAATAACAGCTGGAGACTTCAACATCTCACTTTTGGCAATGGATAGAACTTCCAGACAAGAAATCAACAAAGAAACATCAGATTTAATTAGCACTATAGATCAAAGAGATCTAATAGATACTTATGGAACATTTCATCTAAGAGCTGCAGCATACACCTTGTTTTCCTCAGCACATTGATTATTCTCAAGGATAGACTTGTCACAAAACAAGTCTTAAAACATTTAAATAAATTGAAATAATATCAAGCATCCTCTCTGACCACAATGGAATAAAACTAAAACTCAATAACAAGAGGAATTTTGGAAAATATACAAACTACAGTGATATTAAACAATATGCTCTTGAATGACCACTGTGTCAATGGAGAAATTAAGAAGAAAATGGAAAATTTTTTGAAACAAATAATAATCAAAACACAACATAACAAAACCTATGGACATAGCAAAAACAGTTCTAAGAGGAAAGTTTATAGCTCTAAGTGCCTACATCAAAAAACAGAAAGAACTTCAAATAAACAGCCTAATGATACATCTTAAAAACCATAAATAAATAATATATAAATATTTATAATAATATAAATAATAATAATACTAACAGTAAATGAAATAAATTTTCCAATCAAAACACAGACTGGATAAACAGATTAAAAAAATCAAAACTCAAACTCAAAATTAACAGAAAAAATAATAAAGATCAGCACAGAATAAATGAAATTTAAAAAAAACAATGAAACAAAAAGTTGTTTTTTCGATAAATTAAACAAAATTGACAAACTTTTATCCAGACTAACTAAGAAAAAAAGAAGGAAGACCCAAATAAATAAAACAAGAAATGAAAATGGATACATTACAACTGATAGTGAAGAAAATTAAAGTATTAATAGTGGCTACTATGAGCAAGTATATGCCAATAAATTGGAAAATCTAGAAATAACAGACAATGTCCTGGACACATAAAACCTACCAAGGTTGAACCAGGTAGAAATTAAAAACCTAACAGACCAATAACAAGTAACAAGATTGAAGCCATAATAAAAAGTCTCCAAGTAAAGGAAAGCTTGGGACCCAATGAGTTCACTGCTGAATTCTACCAAATACTTAAATAAGAACCAATACCAATCCTACTCAAACTATTCCATAAAAAAGAGGAGAAGGAAATACTTCCAAACTCATTCTATGAAGACCATATTATCCTGACACCAAAACCAGACAAAGACATATCAAAAAAAGAAAACTACAAGCCAATATATCAGATGAATATTGATGCACAAATTCTCAACAAAACACTAGTTAACCAAATTCAACAACACATTAGAAAGATTATTCATTATGACAGTATTAGTCCTTTCTCATGCTGCTATGAAGAAATACCCAAGAGTGGATAATTTGTGAAGAAAAGAGGTTTAATTGACTCACAATTCTACATGGTTGAGGAGGCTTCAGGAAACTTGCAATCATGGCAGAAAGGAACCTGTCCTTTTTCACAGGACGGCAGGAGAGAGAAGTGCCAAGCAAAGGGGGAAAAGCCCCTTATAAAACCATCAGATCTTGTGAGAACTCACTCTCAGAAGAACAGCATGGGTGTAACTGTTGCCATTATTCAATTCCACTGGGTCCCTCCCACAGTAGGTAGGGATTATGAGAACTACAATTCAATATGAGATTTGGGTGGAGACACAGCCAAACCATGTTAATGACCAAGTGCAATTTATCCCTGGAATGCAAGGATGGTTCAACATATACAAATCAATCAATGTGATACATGATATCAACAGAATGAGGGAAAAAACACATAATCATTTCAATTGATGCTGAAAAAGCTTTTGATAAAACTCAATGTACCTTCATGATAGAAACCCTCAAAAAACTAAGGAAAGAAGGAACATACTTCCACATAATAAAAGCCATATATAACATACCCACAGCTAGTATGATAATGAATGAGAAAAAAACCGAAAGCCTTTCCTCTAAGATCTGGAACTCAACAAGGATGCCCACTGTCAGCACCGTTATTTAACAAAGTACTGGAAATCCTAGTTAGAGCAACTAGACATGAGAAAAATATAAAAGGGCATCCAAATTGAAAAGGAAGAAAATCAAATTATTCTTGTTTGCAGATGACATAATCTTATATTTGAAAAAAGCTGAAGACTCCACAAGAAAACTATTAGAATGAAAAAACAAGTTCAGTAAAGTTGCAGGATACATAATCAACATAAAAAATTAGCATTTCTGTATGTCAAAAGTAACAATGTGAAAAAGAAACTTAGAAAGTTATTCCATTTGCAATAGCTACACATAAAATTAAATACATAGAAATTAACTTAACCAAAGATGTGAAAGATCTCTATAATAAAAATAATAAAATACTGATGAAAGAAATTGAAGAGGACACCAAAAAATTAAAAAATATTCCATGTTCATGGATTGAAATAATATTGTTAAAATGTTCATATTTCCCAAAGCAATCTACAGATTCAATTCAATCCCTATCAAAATACCAATAACATTCTTCATAGATATGGAAAAAACTGTCCTAAAATTTATATGGAAACACAAAAGACCCAGAATAACCAAAAAGTTTCTTGAGCAATACCCCACAAGCACAGACAACCAAGGCAAACATGGACAAATGGTATCACATCAGGTTAAAAAGCTTCTCCACAGCAAAGAATACAATTAACAAAGTGAAGAGACAAACCAAAGAATGGGAGAAAATATTTGCAAACTACCCCTTTGATAAGGAATTAATAACCAGGATACATAAGGAGCACAAGCAATTCTATAGAAAAAAGTCTAATAATCCAATCTAAAGATGGGCAAAGGATTTGAAGAGATGTTTCTCAAGAAAAGACATAAAAATGGAAAACAAGCATAAGAAAAGGTGCTAAACATCATTGATCATCAGATAAATGCAAATAAAAACTACAATAAAGATATCATCTCATTCCAGTTAAAATAGCTTATATCAAAAAGACAGAAAATAACAAATGCTAATGAGGATGTGGAGAAAAGGGAACCCTTGTACACTGTTGGTGGGAATGTAAATTAGTACAACCACTACGGAGAACAGTTTGGGAGTCCCTCAAAAAACTTAAAACAGAGCTACCATATTATCCAGCACTCCCACTGCTGGGTATATACCCAGAAGAAAGTCAATCAGTATATTGAAGAGATATCTGCACTCCTGTTTGTTGCAGCACTGATTATAATGGCCAACATTTGAAAGCAACCTAAGTTTCCATCAGCAGATAAATGAATAAAAAAATGTGGTACATATACCCAATGGAGTACTAGTAAGCTATGAAAAAAATGAGATCCAGTTATTTGCAACAACATGGATGAAATTGGAGGTCACTATGTTAAGTGAAACAAGTGAGGCACAAAAATACAAATATCACATGTTCTCACATATTTGTGGGATCTAAAAATCAAACAATTGAACTCATGGACATACAGAGAAGAAGGATGGGAAAGCTAGTGGGGGGGCTGGGGTGGGGCAGTAGGTGCGGATGGTTAATGGGTAAAAAAAAAAATTTAGAAAGAATAAATAGGGCTTTATTTGATAGCACAACAGGGTGACTATAGTTAATAATGACTTAGCTGTACATTTTAATAACTAAAGAGTATAGTCAGATTGTTTGCAACTCAATGGAAAAATGCTTCAGTGGATGAATCCCCTATTATCTATGATGTGCTTATTTCACATTTCATGCCTGTATCAAAACATCTCTTGTACTCCATAAATATATACACCTACTATGTACCTACAAAAATTAATCAGTAGACAAAATCAACAGGAGAAAGAAATTATTCAAGAAAAAGAAAATGGTGACATACCTATATGTTATACACATAAAAAATTTACTTGTATATTTATATTATATGTTTATATATTTTTATATATACATATACATATATGTACACACATATATAAATATATACACACATACATAATGTTGTCATTAATCTCTCCAGAAAAATAAGAATGGAAACATTAATTACATTCAAAACGTTAAAAATTAAAGCATTTGCAAAATAAAATGAGCTCTTAGAAATTCAAAGATAATGCTAGCAATAATGCTCATTATAAGACTTGAAAAGAATAATTGAGCTGCTGTGCCAGAAAGTGACTAAAATATATAAGTAAATAAATAAATGGACAACAGGAGTGTGATAGATTAAAATGCCTGCCAAGATTTTGGGCACTTATTGAAAATTCAATCTAATTTTCCTCCTTTTAAATCTAGGCTGGATACAGTGACTGCTTTAACAAATAGAATATGGCAGAAGTGACATGGGAAAAAAAAGATCAACAGAATTGGCTTGTGATTTATTAACTCCCTTCACCAGGGGCATGTCCCTGGGGAGAAATAAATGCAGTGTACCTGGTCTATGTCTGGGACCTTGGGTATATAAACTAATATTTACTAAGAAAAAGAGATTGTGTGTTTTGAAACCCCTCAGCAGAATGTTCTCTAACTAAAAGATCACTTTGAGTTAAAAAAAGAGAGAGACAAAAGTAATCTGTGATGTTGGGCTTCTTGAGAAATGTCATAAAAACCATACAATTCTATGGAGTACAAGCTGGGCAGAACTGTCAAAAGCAATCAATTTTAGCACTCTGGGAATCAAGCAAAGATATTCAAGAAAGGAAAAGTATATTTATGAAAAACACTGAATTTCAGGTAAGAACAACATGTTCTTGCCCCAGGAGTGCTCAGTTGCAAAAACTGCATCTTTTGTTGTGCATTAGAGATGTATTTCTGATGCAGAAGGAAACGATTTGCAGGAATGCCCTTGACGTTACTAGATCACTCCACATTGCATGAATCTTTCAATTACCTGTATCTTTGACACAATTAGCAAAGCTTGCTATTGGGTGCTATGGACTGAATTTTGTCCACCCTAACCCACAATATGACTGTATTTGGAGATAGGGCCTTTGGGAAGTAATTAGAGTTAAATGAGGTTGTGAGGGTGGGGCCCTCATGGTGGGATTAGTGCACTTATAAGAGACACCAGAGAGCTTGCTTTCTCTCTCAGCCGTGTGAGGACACAATGAGAAGACAGCCATCTGTAAGCCAGGAGGAGGGCTCTCACCAGGAATCAAATTAACTCAAATGTTGGTTTTGGCCTTCCTAGACTCCATATTTTTAAGAATAAATTACTGCTTTTTAAGCAAACCAGTCTATGGTATTTTGTTATGACAGCCCAAGCTGACTAAGACACTGTGTAAAATCTTTCACTTATGAGTTTCATTTGACAGCTTGATCTTGTGCATTAATTCAAGATATTCTGCCAGTTTCCAGGCCCAGGCCTTAAGAGACTGACAGCTTCCTTCTTGATTCTTGGAATACTTTTGCTGAGCAGCCATGTAGGAGATCTAACTCCCTTTCCTTTGAATCTGAGGTTTCAGTGACTGTTTTACCAATGGAATATGGTAGAAATGATGCTGTGCTAATTTCTAGGCACAGGCCTTTAGACACTAACACCTTCATTATTTTTGTCTGTTGAAACCTTCTCTCTTGTACCCTTGAGGCACCATATCAGAAGTTAGACTACCCTGAGATTACCTGGGGTGGGAAGGCACTTTGGTAAACAATCCAAGTAAGCCCAGCCCTTCATCCTTCCCCACCAAGCGTGTCACGTCATGAGATAGTGTCCTGGCTCATCCACTCCATCTGCTGGATGAGTCAATACCTCAAGAGTACAGAGAATTGTCCAATCCAATGAAGCCATGCCTGAATTCCCAACCCCCCAAATCATGAGATGTGATAAAATTGTTCTTATCTTATGCCACTAAGTTGTGGGTTACTTTGTTAGGCTGCAATACATAACCAAATCAAGGAAAAAAAATACCTAAAGTTAGAGGACAATTTCAGAAAGTGCAGCACTTAAAAAAGTTCTAGAAGGAGGTAATAGGAAAGCATATGGAAGAATCAATGAAAAGTTTTATAAAGATTTCCCAAAACGGAACAAAAATTTCTAGGTTCAAAATGCCCACAAGTGCACAAGATCATGGCTAGATCTATACCAAGGCACATCAGTGTAAAATATCAGTACTCTGAGGAATAAAAAGTAAATATCTGAATTTCTTCAAAAGGACAAAAATAAAAGCCAACCCCTCCCCCCC
The DNA here is from genome assembly GCF_028885625.2 of Pongo pygmaeus. NCBI lineage: Eukaryota > Metazoa > Chordata > Mammalia > Primates > Hominidae > Pongo > Pongo pygmaeus. Next base: position 39,113,698 of record NC_072384.2, on the reverse strand, counting down.
AAAAAAGCAAAACATTAACATAACAAATAATAAGAATTTAGTATGGCTCCCAGATTCTCAACAATGAAACAATGCCTTCAAATTTCTGAAGGAAAATTGTTTTTAACAGATTCTATGTCAGCTCAAGTTATTAATCAAAAGTGAGGGCAGAGAAAAGTCATTTTAAACATGCAAGTTCTCGCATAAAAGACCATTCCAAGTCAACCTTTTGTCAGGAAGCCACTGGAGGTTAGCCTTCAATTTTATAAAATGCAAGTAAAATAAGAATAAGGAATATGAAAAATAGAAGATTCAACAAGGAGATATGCAAGGAAACCTGCAGGAGTTTGGCAGAGCTTTACTCAGCATGGTAACTGCAGCATCCTGGGATGAGGTAACTGGTATGGAACAGCCAGTCCAGAGTGGACCACTATGAATCAAGAAGCAAGAATTTCATTGTCATCATCATGTCTTTTGCTGTTCAATATTAAACCAATGGAATTTCTAGAGAATGTGATCCCTAAAAGAAGGGTATGAGCAAAAAGAAAAAGAAATATATCATTTTTTTTCAAATAGGAAAAGGAAAGGAGTGCAAAATACCATTCCCAGGTTAGCTGTGCAGTAGGCCTGATGAACAACCAGCCTGGATAGAAGACTGGAAATTTTTAGAAGTTTCTCCAAGAGGGAAAATTAATAGAACCTATAAATAACAAAATGAGATTTACCTTTTAAAAAATTGAACTATGAAGAAAGAATTAGCATAAGGTACAAAAAAATACTAAGCAAACTGAAAATATCAGCAATTATTAACGTCAAGAAAAACATATAGAACATAAAAGGAATACAATGAGGGTGGAAGGAATGTAGAGGGAAGGGGATTTGGGAAGGGGATTTGGGAAGTGTTTATAAGAGATAACTTTAATCTTAACCTAAAAAATAAGTAGAACTTCAATGGGCAGAGAGATAAGCTCACGTTATATGCCATGAAGTGAAAGCAGCAGAGCAGTTTCGCTAAAGTGTCTAAAATTTAAATGTGACCAAGGGCTTGACAGAAAATATAAATACAAAAATAATTTTTCTCATCTTCTGTGGATTGCTGCCAGACAAGAATCTAAGCCTAAATTTGCCATATATTGTAATGTTTTACAAGAAGTAAAAAATCTTGATTTGTATATGAAACAGCTTGTTAAATCTTCACAATAATGATGCATACCATTAACATACATATGTGTGTATATGTGTGCGTGTATGTATATATATGTGATAAAGTAAGCTCAGGCCAAATAAAAATGTATCTGTCATCAGAATGCAGCAACAACCAGTTTGCAATCTCTGGAAAAATCATGCATTTTTTTTTTTTTTTTTTTAGACAGAGTTTCACTCTTGTTGCCCAGGCTGGAGTGCAGTGGCGCAATCTCTGCTCACCGCAACCTCCGCCTCTCGGCTTCAAGGGATTCTACTGCTTCAGCTTCCCAAGTAGGCAGGATTACAGGCATGTGCCACCATGCTGGGCTAACTTTGTATTTTTAGTAGACACGGGGTTTCTCCATGTTGGCCAGGCTGGTCTCGAACGCCCAACCTCAGGTGGTCCACCCACCTTGGCCTCCCAAAGTGCTGGGACTACAGGCAAGACTCACAGCGCCTGGCCAATCATGCATCTTGCAAGTGAGTATGAGGTAGTTTAAGGGGTCAGCTAAGCCCCGGTTGTAAGGGACCTTGAAATTCAAGAAACGGAGCAATACTCAGAACCTCCTGAATGTTTTCAAGGAGGAGAATGAGATAATGACAGCTATGGCTAAAAGTATTGTTCTTTCCCTGAAATGTTTTTAAAAATTATATTTTACTCTCAATAACAAAAGTAGGATATCTAACATATGGATGTTGTCTAAAATATTCGTGATTATGCAGAATGAGTAAGAGTCTCTAGACTCTGAAAAATGTAACCAAATGCAGGGTCAGCCACTCCTGCTTTCAAAATCAAATAAGGACAAGGTGTGGTAGAAGGAAAGTTATTTTATTTTCCAAAGTTAGCAGTGGGGAAGATATTCAGGCTCCTGCCTAAACAAGACTGCATCAAAATTATTAGGCAAAAAGGTAGGGTTAAAGAAGAAGTTTGGTATGGAGGGCACGTGGGGTGCTTGAGGCAATGCAGATCTATTTGACTTGTTGCAATCGGGTGAATGGGCTGGTTCCATCTTGTGCTCAACCAGCTTGTAAACTAGCCACAGCCCTGAAGTAAGCTGGTGGGGAAGAATTGTACAGACACTTGAACTGTCGCAAGATTCAGTCTCTGGAACTTTTAAGCAAACGTAATTAGATAAGCTAGAAATGCAAGGACATGCCTGGTGGAAAGAAGAAGAGTAAAGGTCATTATTTCGTTACTAAAAAGTTAATACAAATCACTGCAGAAGGAAAAGGAAACAAAACTTAAAAATAGGGTATTCAATTCCAAAAACAGGTCATTTAATTGAAGGAGATTTTGAAATTAGTGAAATATAGAAAAAGAAGGTATGTGATATGTTTGTGTTCAAATTCCAGTTGTGCTACTGAAACGAGGGAGTTCCCTGATCCTCGTTTCAGGACGTATGACACGGGTGTGGATCGTCTGTTAGGTCCTTGCGGTTGCTCCCCTTATGGGAGGGGAAGCACGCAGACAGACAGGTGAAGGAGCCTACGTGGGCGTTTTGTGCCGTTTTAGCCTTGCAGTTCATGGAGGGCTTGAGTGTTAATCAGCTCAAAGGACCCTCTGCCTTTCTGCAAGGGCGGAGGGCCAGTGTGACAGCTTTCTGTATCCCAAGCTCTTGTCCAGTTTCCTGAAAAAATTGGATCACACACGGACTCCAAGGATGAATGCAGGAGTTTTACTGAGTGGTGGAGGTGGCTCTCAGCCAGATGGGGAGCCAGAAGCGAGGGATGGAGTGGGAAGGTGATCTTCCCCTGGAGCCTGGTTGTCCAGCTGCCGAACCCCTCTCCAACTGCCCCCAGGCGAACTCCTCTCTGCATTCAGATGTGCCCCCTCTTCTCTCTTTCTCTTCCACCTCTTCTTCTCTCTTTCTCTGCCTTGTCATTCCACCATCCATCTACTTGTCTCCTCATCTCCTCACCTGCTTGTCTGCCTCTGGAGCCTGGAGTTTGGGGTTTATATGGGTACAGGATAGGTGGTGTCGTGGGCCAAAAGGAAACTTTCTGGGAGCAAAAACAGGAATGCCTATCCTCATTTAGGGTTGCCGATCTTCAGGCTTGAGGGTGGGGCCTTTGCCCAGGAACTGCCCTCTTCCACCTGGTGTTTCCCACCCTGTCTCCTGTCCGTATCACTACTAACCAGCTGTGTGATGTGGTAGAATTTGGTTAGCATTTCTGGGATTCCATATTCTCAACGCAATGGAAATAACACTTATTTCAGTTATTATAAAGATACCTGACATTATGTATGTAATTTTTAGTTTAGTGGATGTCATTTAATAAGTAATAATTGGCAGGTATTTTGTCTTTTACTCAGTGACTTATTCATCCTGTCTTCTTAATTGTTAACATCATACATCACCCTTATCAAAGATAGTTCAAAGTCTTTCGAATTGGGAGAAATCAATAGAGAGTTAAAACTGATCTTTGGAAATAAATGATTGAAGGAACAATTTATTTCATAATAAAATATTATTGAGAGTATTTTCTGCTTCAACATAAGAAGCAGAGCAGTATTTATGAGGAATTTAACAAGGATAGTATTACAGCTTAATTTAAGCTGACACCCTTCACCAGAAGTTGTAAAGGAAGCCAGAGGCATATCATGAGTGAGAAAATTATAATAAGCCAATGTTTAGAGAAAAAAAAAACCGATAAAAATTTAAGGTGATAATAATGTGTATTGTAGTCTTTGTTTTTTATTTCTTTTTACACTTGCTTCCTTTAGCTAGTATATTTTATATTTTAAACATGGCCTGAAAATTTAAGTCATATATGTTCTTGTCTATTTAAAAAGTTTATTTTACTCCATTTTTAATGAAGAGAAATGTTTGCAATTACTAAATGGATTATTCCTTTTGTAAAATCCATAACTGAAATAATTCTAGCTGCTGCGCCTGTAGTACAATAATAAAAAACACCAATCACTTGGAAGTAACTACCACCAAAAGAAAAGGCAGACAGAACTTAGTTTCTCTGGGACTTGCCCTGCAACATCAACCCTTTTTAAAGGAACAATAAAAGATTAGTAAGGAGGGAGAATTTTCAAAGGAAACTTGTTTTAAAGTGGTACCTTCTAGAAGGTGGCCTTAGGGCCTAGCTCCTGAGAAATGCATTACTAAGAAATCACTGAAAAAGATTACAAAGTGTTTTTACAAAGTGATTTTTCAAAGTCTTCCTCATTTTTAGAATCGCAAAGGCTGAGAGGAATCTTAGTTGAGAGGCAACATAATCATAGTCTGTGACACCTAGAAACCCAAAGCTAAACAGCCTCAGTCCTGCAGTTCCAAAACAGACTCCTTAGGCAATTCATTCATTTGGTAAATGTTTCACTAGGAGAAATTTGCTTGAAAATGTAGGAATCCTCTAGAGATTGTCTCCCTCTCCTCTCTGCTACTTAAAAGGGTCTTAATTGCTATATGACCTGATCTTGCACCGCCACTATCTTTCAAACATGGGCTTCTATGATTAACTGTGGCACATGAGCCAAAGTTGGAGAGCAAGCCTGGGGATTATAAAATTCATTATATTTTTTTCTAGTGGGATTGGCCACTACCTAATAAAAACACAAAGCTTCCTCCTACCTACAGATCTCCAAGCGTGCCAGTTCTCTCATAGAATCTCCTCCATTCTTACCTTGGTAAGCTATTTTCAGAATTCCAGGTCATGGCTTCAAGAGCACCGTCAAGCCTTATGTGAGCAATTGTTATATTTTTCTGTAATTTTCCTTAAAACTCTTCAATTGAAGCATTGATTGAAATGCACATAAACACACACACACCCCACCATTACCATCACCCTAGGGGTATATAGTCACCATTTGAAAAAGCAACCAAGTTCTTTCTCACTCAGTGCAATCCTAGTAAATTTGCTGTTTAGCATAATAAATGCCAGAACATCATTTTCCACTGTGAATTTTACACATGGAATATGACTAAATCCCAAGTAAAGCCACTTGTGGAAGTATATTTTAACCAAAAGTAGAAGAGAAGATTGGTTACTTTGAGTGAAGTTTTCATGCAATTTGTGAGTCGAATGCTTGAAAAGGCAGAGCAAGCTGAGTTGAGAGGACAAGTTTTATGAATAAATTTCTATGTGCTTACTTGCCAATGCCTGTATATGTGTGTATGTGGCAGGGTTCATTCTGACACTTGCTTTTTTTTATTTTTCATTTTCCTACCTGTTAGTGAAGTAGAAGGCAGGAAAATAAGTAGTAATGTGTCCAAAATTTATTCCTTCCGGTGGGTTCTTGGTCTCACTGACTTCAAGAATGAAGCCACGGACCCTCGTGGTGAGTGTTACAGCTCTTAAAAATGGTGTGTCTGGAGTTTGTTCCTTCAGATGTTCACATGTGCCCACAGTTTCTTCCTTCCTATGGGTTTGTGGTCTCACTCACTTCAGGAGTAGTGAAGCCACAGACCTTTGCAGTGAGTGTTACAGCTCTTAAAGGTGGCCCATCCAAAGTTGTTTGTTCTTCCCAGTGGGTTCATCGTCTCGCTGACTTCAGGAATGAAGCCACAGACCCTCACAGTAAGCTCATAAAGGTAGTGTGAACCCAAAGAGTGAAAAGCAGCAAGATTTATTCTGAAGAGCAAAAGAACAAAGTTTCCACAGTGTAGAAGGGGACCCGGGTTGCCACTGCTGGCTTTGGTGGCCAGCTTTTATTGCCTTATTTGGCCCAACCCACATCCTGCTGATTGGTCCATTTTACAGAGCGCTGATTGGTCCATTTTACAGAGTGCTGATTGGTCCATTTTACAGAGTGCTGACTGGTGCATTTACAATCCTTTAGCTAGACACAGAGTGCTGATTGGTGCAATTTTACAGAGTGCTGATTGGTGTGTTTACAACCCTTTAGCTAGACACAGAGTGCTGACTGGTGCATTTACAATCCTTTAGCTAGACACAAAAGTTCTCCAAGTCCCCACTGGACCCAGAAGCCCAGCTGGCTTCACCTCTCAGTAATCCCCCAACTTTTTTTTTTTTTTTTTTTTTTTTTTTGAGACTGAGTTTCACTCTTGTTGCCCGGGCTGGAGTGCAATGGCATGATCTTGGCTCACTGCAACCTCTGCCTCCTGGGTTCAAGTGATTCCCCTGCCTCAGCCTCCCGAGTAGGTGGGCTTACAGGCACGTGCCACCACACCCAGCTAATTTTGTATTTTTAGTAGAGATGGAGTTTCACCGTGTTGGTCAGGTTGGTCTTGAACTCCTGACCCCAAGTGATCCACTCACCTGGGCCTCCCAAAGTGCTGGGATTATAGGCATGAGCCACCACACCTGGCCATAATCCCCTACCTTTAACTATTGTAGGTCAGCAAAATTTTACTGAAATCTATCAAACATAATTCAGTGATTGTGAATGACCAATTCTATAATATGCAACATTATTCCACTCTTACATCCCCAATCATTGGACTTTACAGGTATTTTTTGCCTGAATACACAATGTGGTACTTATTATAGAAATAAATCTCTCATCTTTCTCTTTCCCACAGTAATTTAGCTATACTTTTCCAAATTTCCTGGCTCTTGCTGATACCTGTGTTAAAAGAAAAAACTTTAGATGAATTAAATTCACAGAGTTTAATTGAGCAAACAAGTCTTAAACTGGGAATCCCTCCCCCATGCCCCTCAGCAAACCAGAATAACATCAGAAAGACTCCAGCACTGCCACATGGTCAGAAAAAATTTATAGGCAGAAAATGGAAAGTAATTTAAGAAAACAGAACACAGATACAAAAACAGCTGGATTGGTTACAGTTCGACGTTTGCCTTATTTGAACATGGCTTCAATAATGGGCAGCCTTTGGCCAAAACTTAGTGATTAGTATAAGAGTAAGTTACAGTCTGTTTATGCATCCAGTTAGGTTACAGTTCATTATGTACATAGAAACCTTTAAGCCAAACTTAATATATGTATAGAGCCAGCTTTAGGCTAAACTTAATTTAACACCTGCTTTCTATGTTTCATTCAGTTATTTTTATTTTCTCACCACTAGTCTGAAGGCAGAGAACATGGTGTGGGTAAAAAAAGTATATTTCCCTTATTTTAGTTTTCTCACCACCAAACAGAAGGCAGAAAACATGGTGTGGTTAAAAAGAGTATAAACTTTAGAGCCATATAGTACTAGAGTCAAACCCTGGCCACTCAATTTCTTAGCATTATGACTTGGGCAAGTAACTTACAGTTATAGCACCTCAGTTATGTTTTGTGTAAAGTGGATATTGTAACCGTCCAATGGGTTCACCTTACCCACTGTCTAGAGAAAGCCAATTTATCAAGACAGGTGATGAGACAGAGAAAGAGTAATTCATGCATAGTCAGCTGTGCGGGAGACGGGAGTCTTATTATTAGTCAAATCAGTCTCCCTAGGCATTCAAGAATCAGAATTTTTAAGGATAATTTGGTGGGTGGGGGAAGTCCAGCGAGTCGAGAGTGCTAAGAGGTTGGGTTGAAGATGAAATCATAGGAAGTTGAAGTTGTATTCTTGTGCTGTGTCAGTTCTTGGATTGGTGGCCACAAGATCAGATGAGCCCATTTATAGATCTGGGTGGTGCCAGCTTATCCATCAAGTGCAGGGTCTGCAAAGTATCTCAAGCACTGATCTTAGGAGCAGTTTAGGGGGCATCAGAATCTTGTAGCCTCCAGCTGCATGACTACTAAACCATAATTTCTAATCTTGTGGCTAATTTGTTAGTCCTACAAAGGCAGCCTAGTCCCAGGCAAGAAGCGGGTTTGTTTTGGGAAAGGGCTGTTACCGTCTTTGTTTTAAACTACAAACTATAAACTAAGTTCCTTGCAAAGTTAGTTCAGCGTACACCCCGAAATGAACAAGAACAACTTGGAGGTTAGAAGCAAGATGTAGTTGATTGGGTTCGATCTCTTTCACTGTCTCAGTTAATTTTGCACTGGCAGTTTCAATATAATACCAAACTTACTTGAGCTTTCAGAAAAATAAATGTGATGGGTATTCACAGTGCTTAGCATAATGACAGATACACAGCACACTCTGAAATTATTGGTCACCTTTACTTTCACTTAGGATAGTAGTGAATATACATATTAAGTAAAACCTTAGTGAATCCTTGCTGACTGGTTAACAGGTACAACTGAATTTCTGTTCATTGTAGGCTAAATACTATTGTTTTCATTTGCATTATACATATTTTATTATAACTTCTAATATCATATCACAATTTTTTCATGTCAAATTATGTGGTCTCAATGAAAGTAAATGTAAATCACCAATAATTTAATATCCAGTTGATATTTTGGGAAAAAGACATTGCTGTTAATGCAAAATATCAAATAAAAAACAGTCATGGATAACCAGTATATTTTCAAACACTTGAAACCTTAAGAGGCTGGGTGCAGTGGTTCATGCCTGTAATCGCAGCACTTTGGGAAGCCGAGGCAGGCACATCACGAGGTCAGGAGATAGAGATCATCCTGGCTAACATGGTGAAACCCCAGCTCTACTAAAAATACAAAAAAATTAGCCGGGCATGGTGACACATGCCTGTAGTCCCAGCTACTCGGGAGGTTGAGGCAGGAGAATCGCTTGAACAAGGGAGGCGGAGGTTGCAGTGAACAGAGATGGTGCCACTGCACTCTAGCTTGGGCAACAGAGTGAGACTCCGTCTCAAAACAACAACAACAACAACACAACTTTAAGGAACAATGTGTTTAGGGTTCTTAATAGCTAACAATTGTCTATACATTCTTCAAGTAAATCTTTTGCTTGTCATCATTAAATTTCTCAGCTAACATCAACAATGCATAAAATCCCAGATGTGAAAATTAGAAAATGTATTTGTCTTAATTATACCAAGAAGAGCAACTAAAAGAAAAAAAGATTAAATCATTCACTTAGAATCTGATAACTTAAATCACCTACCATTTATAGGAAGGCAAAAGAAACCAAATGAGTATGATCTTTATATTTATTGCAACCTAATTTTTAAGTGTAAATTGACAGCTCAAATGCCGAAAGAGCAAAAAGCGTATAAACACAGATAAACAGAGATTAGCAAATTTTCATTTCCCTTCATAAGAATTATGAAGCTAATTAATAAGAATTCACAAGCTAATTAGACCTTATTTGCCTAAAATGGCTTCTGTAGCAACTAGGCAAACGTTGATACCTACAGAGCTAAGAAAAGTTTCTAGCCTTGACTGCTGCATATGCTCTATATCATTTTTCTCTGTTTATCATTCAGATCCAAGTAATGCAATCCAGCAGAGAAATTGTAGCTGTGCATCACGTGAGGTATGAACTTGTATCACTGTGGTGTGTTATTCTATCTGTTTGTCACATGTCTTTGGAACTGACATAGATGGGTAAGAATACTTATGTATGCATATAGGATTGAAATACTTACATGGTCTCTTTTTTCATATTTGTCTAAGCTACTTTATAATTTTTAATATTTGGGGTGCATTCTATCTACATCATAATTAATTTTAAAAATCAGTGTTTTTTAAATTGTACTAGTTGTTTGTTATTTTATCAATTATTTAACTGTATCTAAATTATCAAACACAGGGTACGTGGACTGTTGTCTGAGAATCTTTTCTCCATTCAAAGCTTTTTTTCTTTCAATTTTTGCATTCTGAATTGCTAAATAATGCTAAATAATGCAAAATAATTAAATAAAAAACAGGCATGGATAACCAGCATCTTTTCAAACACTTAAAACTTTTAAGAATAATGCGTTTAGGGTCATTAATAGCTAACAATTGTCTGTACATTCTTTCTGTAAGCAAATATTCTCCTTTTTCCTGTCATCATTAAATTTCTCAACTAATGTCAAAATGCATAAAATCCCAGATACAAAAATTAAGCAATGTGTCTATCTTAATTATACTAAGAAAAACAACTAAAAGAAGAAAAAGATTAAATCATTCACTTACAGTACACTAAAAATACTGGCATCATTAAGACACAAAAGCTCCAAAACAAACTGGTCAAGACCAAATCCACAGTTGCTGTGGAAATGGCAATTTTGTTTTATTGTCAATAGGCTGAGAATATATTGTGTGTTTGCATGTGTGTTTAAGCTGTATATTAAGAATGCTACTTATGTTGATATCCTAAAATTTAAAAGACTTCTCAGCTGTCAGTATGCTCCCTCTCACTAATATGTATACAATTTAATATATCAATGAACATGCTTAAAGCACATTAGATGGAGATCTGTCTATACCAGTATGGAAAAAAAAAATTCTAAATGCATTTGCCTTGCCATCCTTGACATTGGATTAATGGATCAAGACTCCTAGGTTTGAATTCTAGTTCTATCCTTATGTGACATTGTACAAGCTACTAACGTCTCTTTCTTTCTCACCTATAAATTAGGCATAATAGAAATAAGCACATCATAAAGTTTTTGTGAAAATTAAATAAGTTAATATATTTGAGGTGGCATAATAGAAGCTGTCATGTAGTAAACGCTCAATACTTATTGGCCATTATTATCATGGATTTATTAGTTTCTTCCAATAATAGGCATTTCTCTTAGCTCACAGTAACTGCCTCCACTTTAGTTTCTAGAGGCAGAACAATTACTCTACAGACCTACATAATGTGCAATTTTATATGATATGATTCTAAACTAATTTATTATAGAAAAAATTATAATTGATTAAGTATTCAATATCCAATAGCCAACAGGAAAGGACTGTATATATACATATAGCAGATATATTTTCATTTAATCTACTAAGTTAGGTGCCATTCATTATATCCTCCCCTTTATAGAGAAAATGAAAGCACACAGAAAAAAAATAACCTTTCATCTAAATTCTTATAACAAGTATATATGGAAGTTGGGACATAAACTGGATCTATCTAAGGCCAATCTTTGTACTCTTAACTACTCACACTATACTACCTACCAGTAAAGCAGTATTCCAATAGGAAGATATGGCAAATAATTGATCCCCAGAAATTCATCTTTTTTAAATGCTGAAGCTACTTATTCTGTGTATAACTTATTCTGTATATTCTCTCTTACATAACCATGAAGAGTGGAGAGTCACACTTGATATGTATTTGTAGAATTAAATTTATTTACATTAAATGTCATAGTACCCTTAACTTTTTCACAAAGTTTCTGATTTACAACTCTTTAATTACTTTTATGACTTTTCTTGACCCTGTCTTATTTCTCTTAATCTTTTTTTAAGGTGTGAAAACCAAAAGTAGATATAGCAAAGGTATGACTAATGCAAATTCTAATAGATGTTTCTATTTTGAGAAAAAAATTCACATTATTACATCTCAACTCAATTTTCCCTTTTATTGTGGAAAAGCTTAGCTTTCCTTTAAAATAGAAAAAATGATTTTTTACTTTTGCCATCTTACCTACATTTATCCTAATTTGAAGGTAGACAGTTTCTAAGGTTCAGGGTAAAATTTAATATCTAGGTAAGCTTTTCACAAAATAGGTTGGGCACACTAGTCCCTTGAGTTATCTCTTAGAAATGGATTTTCTGCACAAAGAAACCAACTATAAACCAACTATAGCTTCACCTTGGAAGTTTTCAATGTAAATTTAAAAATAAGCACTTATTTGTGCTTGATCTAGCATTTCCCAGTTTAATTGTCGTAGAGCATTTTTTTTCTCATAGAACCTATGAACATCCACTGCTCTTTATGAAGGGGCCCAACTAATTATTAACCTCATCTCTTCTTTCCTGCTTCCTACCCTTCTGACGTTGCTAATTCTGGGAAAAAAAGTCTTAGGACAAGAAAAAGATATTCGGTTACTAGACATTAAATACAATTTAGTTCGTGATCATGTTTATGATAGCCAACATAGAACAGGGATTTAAGATCACAGGAGAAGATGATTTTATAGAAAAGATATGGGAAGCAGTTTCTCAGTTGGGATTATTCAATCTTGATTCAGTCACTTAGCACAGGAATTGGTTCTAGGCTTTGTTAAGTTTCATTCTTTTAACATGTGAGATATAGTGTTAAACCTGACTAAGCATATTTTATTAGTTACGTGTCACTAAATTTGATTCTTGAGGTAAATAAAAAATTAATCTTTGGGAAGATATGCTTTTATAACTATACAGTGACCTATCTGCACATAAATAAGTAATGCACAAAAGAAAGTGACGAAGAGTGCAAATAGAGTGCTGAGAGTATTTAAGAAGGAAGGTAAAGCTTTTGATATTTAATGGAAGAAGAGCCATTTCAATTAGATTATAAAGGATGAGTAGAATTTAGAAAGACTAAAATTATTTAAAGTTTAGGTTCAATTGTTGAGAGGCATTTCAGCTACTAAGGGGGAAATATAGGCAGGCAAAGAAACATGGTATTAACAGAAATATCCAAGGAATAATGATTAATCAATTATTGATAGAGCTGATATGAAGGTTAACATAGATAATAAAGAAGACTTCTGCTTCACGTAATAGTATATAATTTAAGCCAACAATCCAATTCAGATAAAACAGATTGGCAAAAAGTATGTTTTTTTTTTAAGTTGTATGGATTATTCTGTTGACCTTCTCTTTCTGATCTGGCATGTAAGGAGCTAGATAAAAAGCTAAACAAACTGAAAATTTAGAAGAGCTAAACAACACTTCTTAAATCTATCAGAGCATTTAAGTCATAGGGCAAACTGCTGCCCCAAAATTGGAGGGGCAGGAATATACAAAGAATCATAGCCAACAGACCAGAAGCCCAAAAGTAAAACCCTGCTGCTGGGGCCAGTACCAGAGGAAACATATTAAATATATAGAAATTGATGAATTGCTGCAAGCTCAACATGTACAGCTTGGGAATAAAATACTTTACAAAGTTTTACATTCAGGAGCTCCTCCAGGTTCTCAGGGTGAAATCAATGGAAAACTCCCTTGTGCTTCTGGCAGGAG